>NC_090647.1:28421352-28693852 GCF_040937935.1 Hyperolius riggenbachi
GAACAGGTATGCAGTGACTGGCATTTAAAACTGCGTGCTGTTACACAGGTGCAGTAAAAAGGTATGCACGGACTGGTATTACAAATGAACAGGTATGCAGTGAATGGTATATAACACTGCGTGCTGTTACGCAGGTGCAGTGAACAGGTATGCAGTGACTGGTATCAATACAATGTGCAGCTGTCACACACACAGGTGCAGTGAACAGTTATGCAGTGACTACTGGTACATAACATTGCGTGCAGTCACGCAGGTGCAGTGAACATGAACAGGTATGCACGGTCAGACTGGTATTATGAATGTGAAGCTCTCACACACAGGTGCAGTGAAAAGGTAGGCACTAAATGTGCTGGGCCTTGCACAGTATAGCAATTAGCAATTAGCAAAGGCCAGCTGTGACACACAGGGCTGTATAATGCAGTGTCAGTGGCACACAAAAATAAAAAAAACTTCACAAGAACATTAGCTCTGAAAAGAGCTCTTTTTGTGGTGCTTTTCAACAACAAATATCAGCTAGGAGCAAGCTACAAGAGCCTAACTAAGCTTTCCCTATCTTTGCAGCAGGTTCCTCTCCCTTCTCTCACTACTGCAGCAACACCGAGTGAGATAGTGGCCAATGCAGCTGCCTTATATAAGGGGGGGGGAAGCTCCAGGAGGTAGTGCAGCCTGATTGGCTGTCATGTGTCTGCTGACTGTGATGTAGAGGGTCAAAGTTCAGCCCAATGATGTAGTATAGGGGCCTTGCATTTCGATGTGAACGCGAACCACCAATGTTCGCGCGAATTAGTTCGCGGCTGAACCGTTTGGGACAACTCTACCTACGTGCAGTCATTTGATATTCCTTACCAATCGACATTCAAAAAGCTTTGGCCTAATATGATGATTGCACTGCAGTGATTGCCAGTTAATAGCAGATGCGATTTCTTTTTAGCTGTGTACTTCTTAAAAAAAAGTCATTTAAAAAAAATATATATTTCCATTCAGAAATAAAGGTGTATCTTTTCATTGTTGTGTCCGTCACTAATTACAAGCCTGCAAAAATGACAGTAATATACCTCCATGACATACATATTTAAAAAAAATGCATGGAGGATCCGCGAGTGACTGCGAAGGCACGGGATGGCTGCAGGGGGCTGGTAGAAGCCCCAGGCAAGTAAAACTGTTTTTTTTTTTATTCCTGACTTAAATGTCCCTTTAAGGGTGCTTTCTGGATGCTTCAGACTCAATATTAAAAATAGTCCTAGCTAATACAATACTATATATATTCCATGAACTCAGTGGTATAGCAATAGGAGATGCAGAGGTAGCGACCGCACTGGGGCCCCTGGACCAGAGGAGCCCCCTAGGGGACCTCCTTCATCTATCTTATTAGCTTTTTGTTGGTGCTCTGTCGATAATGAACACCTTGATATGTGCATTGCATAGTGGTAATCCTTTACAAACTGTTTCCTTACTCTATGTACACCTCTCTGACACTGCAGCTGTCATTGGTAGGTCTTGGGGGTCCATATCAATAGAGTGCTTGGGGCCCCATCTAAGACTCGCACTGGGGACCCAAGGTCCTTAGTTACGAGGCATGAACTCTATATTAAATGTCAGGCATGAACTCTATATTAAACGTCAGGCATGAACTCTATATTAAATGTTTAAATACAGTAATTGAAAGTATATTAACCTTGGGAGAGCTGTGGAACTCAGTCTTTTAGCACAGTAGAGACCACAAACAGCCTAAGAAATTGGCTTTTTCACCACTGTGAGTATTGCCGGTGACTTGTGCTGGTTGGTTAGTTGAGTTCCGGATTAGAGGTGGCCCGAACCGTTCGCCGGGCTAATCTCTCTGTGCCCTGCACTACTCCGGGTCGCAATGACCCGGAGTAGTACGCCTGCGCTGGCCCGGCGGTGCACGTCCTAAACCGCGCTCCTGTTGCCGGGCACTCTCTGCGCATGAGCGTGACGTCACTCATGACATCACGCACATGCGCAGAAAGTGCCCACCAACAGGAGCGCGATCTAGGACGCGCACCACCGGGCCAGCGCTGGCGTACTACTCCGGGTCATAGCGACCCGGAGTAGCACAGGGAGACTGAGGTGTTCGCCTGCGAACGGTTCGGGAACCGTTCGCGACATCTCTATTCCGGATAACCAGGACTCTACTATACTTAGTTACATTCATTTTTTTTTTTATATAATATTCTTACCAATTTAATACATTCAATGTTTTATTTAAATATTTATTTACTGATTGTGGGCAACCCTTTTTTTTTTTTTTTTTAATGTTTTCTGAAATATTTATTTAATGCTTACATTGCCTATGTCTGCAATTTAATTTATGTGAGCAAAATAAACCATGGAAATAAATTGGATTTAATAAAAGTAGACTTCAAAGTTTTCTGTCGATTGTGAAACAGGATCCTAGCACAATGGGCAAGCAGACACCTGCACATGGATTAAGAAATGTGGTCACCAGACATAGAAGACATAGAAGAGACTGCTTTGTGAAATAAATAGTGCACGTCCTCTCTCTTTAAATCAATATGCATACATGCATGAGATTCTATTCATTCCTATGGGAAAAGGATTGCAATAGTTTAAGTAGTAGTTACGTATTACTGGATCTCGTTTATGGGAATGAACACGTTTATGTGGAGATGGATTCCCGTAAATCAGAAATTTCTCTTCCACACAAAAACAATCTATTTTAGAGAATATTCAGTTAACTCATGATAGAACACTAGGATTTTGTAAAGGATCAAAATAAACCTACCCACCACCACCACCACCACGCACGCACGCACGCACGCACGCACGCACGCACGCACACACACACACACACACACATGCTATTTATACTTAAAGGGACTCCGAGCTCAACATAAATAATAAAATAGTACTGACCTGGGGCTTTCTGCAGCCCAGTGTAGGTCGGGACGTCCCACGCCGGCGTCCTGGCTCTTCTCCCATCACTTCTTCAGAAATGGCTGGCGGGCGGCAGCCGGGCACCTCGCATCATCACGGCGGCCGGCGTGACTGTACGGTGCATGCGCGATTAAACCGCGCATGCGCCGTACAGTCACGCCGGCCGCCGTGATGACGTGAGGAGGCCGGCATGTGACGTCGGCAAATGACAATTACGGAAGAGGAGCCTGACACTCGTCCCAGTGTCGCCCGGCTGCCGCCCGCCAGCCATTTCTGAATTTTATTATTTATGTTGAGCTCGGAGTCCCTTTAAATGGTCAGTTTTGTTGAAAAATACCACCCGTCAATCAAGTTCAACGAGAAAAAAAATTGTCCTGCACTATAAAGTAAAAAACTCTTAAAAAGTTTGGGCCAATTTGCCTTTAAAGGGAAAACCCCAGCCACTTACTGCTAGAACCCCTAGCTCACTGTCATGTGACTTCATTGAGCACTGCAATTGCTCAGCTGCCAGGGAGATGCTAGGCCTTAAACTGGAGTAAAAGGACCTAGGTCTTGACAACACATAGTAGGAGGGGTTTCACCACAATTTTAGCCATACAGATGTCCCTAATGATCTGTTTGAGAAAAGGTAAAGATTTCTCATGGGAAAGGGGTATCAGCTACTGATTGGGATGAAGTTCACTCCTTGGTAGAGCAATATGTCTCATGTTAAGCAGAAGGCATTCTGGTGGTGGTGAGGGAGGAAGGGCTGTGGTGGTCAAGTGGCCCTGCTTGCTCTGGTTTGGACCCAGGTGTATGAACACAGCAGCAGGCAACAGGCATGGACAGAGAATCCACTGGAAGGTGAGCAAAACCTTGTCATGGGAAGAAAGGTTATATGTATGGGTTCTGTGGAGGAAGGAGACCAAGGACAGATCCAGAAGAAACCCTGTAGACTTAAAAAAAATGAAAAATAATCATAAAAGGAAAATATCACCCAAGTTCAACTAGTTAATCTAGAAAGAAACAATTTTTATGAAAAGTCTTCAGAGAAGACTGAAGGACACCTAGGGCCTGATGCACAAAAGACAGGCAGCACACGGTAATTTAACCAGTACTAACTCAAGGGGAGCACCTCCCGTTACACTATTAATGCCACATGATGCTTTACCGGGATAATTAGTGCACAAACAGTCTTTATAGATTGTAGCAGCAGCCATGTAACATGCATGCGCAGATTGAGGGAATTCCCATGACGTACTTCCTGTCCTGCAGTAAGTACACCACTGAGCGGGGGCGGGGTCACAGGGATTTTCCTGTTTGTGCAGGCTTCCACAGGTAGAAAAGTGTTGGTAATGTTGCTCTGGTAATGGCTGTGCTGCTCCCCTATGGCACCGCTTAAGTGTGAAACCACCCTCAGTAGACCTTTAGTGTACTTCTGCAACAGATAAGACATGACATACAAGTTACATTGTAAAAACTAACAGAGTCCTTGATTAACTGCATATTTCACTGTCTGTTACGAGAGTCACCTGGAAAGTAACAGCAGTTTTCAATCAATTAAAGGGAACCTAAATCGAATTGGAAAAAAATGAGTTTAACTTACTTGGGGCTTCTACCAGCCCCCTGCAGCCGCCTTGTGCCCATGCTGTCACTGAACGATATTCCAGTGTCCAGCAGCGCAGGCTCAGCGTGTCTACTGCCACTGCGCATGTGCGGCCCTGGCCACGCCCATCCTCAATCATGCTCCATTCATCGATATTGCTCTGCACATGTGCAGTAGAGGTTTCCCGGTACTCCACATGTGCAGAGTGCTCCCATCCACGGGAATGTGATCAGGAGGCATGTGGACTGGGGTCATGCATCCAAATGAAAGAGGGGCACTGCGGGAGACCAGAGGAACGTTCAGTGATGTGCAGGCATAAGGTGGCTGCAGGAAACTGGTAGAAGTCCCGGATAAGTTAAATGCGTTTTTTCCAGTTTGATTTAGGTTCCCTTTAAGTAAACATGTTATTTTAGACACACTGCATCATCTGATTTTGTCTCCACATATTTACCTTCTTTACTTAAAGAGAACCAGAGAATAAATGAAGGAAAGGTTTTATACATACCTGGGGCTTCCTCCAGCCCCATACGCACAGATCGCTCCCACGCCGTCGTCCTCCGCTGCCTGTATGCGCCAGTTCCGGGGGCCCGTAGTTTCGGCCAGTAGGCCAGTCGGCGTCATCACGTGGCCAATCGTCCGCATCACAGGGGCTCCCTCCATACCCTTACGCGTGCAGCTCCATACTGCGCAGATGCATGCGTAAGGGTATGCCGGGAACCCCTGTGCATGCGGACAATTGGCCATGTCGGCCGGAAGTGACGGGACCCGGTACCGAAGATACAGGAAGCGGCGTGGGAGCGATCCAGGCTTATGGGGCTGGAAGAAGCCCCAGGTATGTATAAAAGCTTTTCCTATTTTAGGTTTTGATTCGTCTCTGGTTCCCTTTAAAGAGCAACTTCAGCCTAAACAAAAATGCTGTCATTAAGTTACCTTAGTTATGTTAATTAAAATAGATAGGTAATACAATCTCTTACCCACCCTGTTTTAAAAGCACAGGCAAATGTTTGTGATTTCATGGGGCAGCCATCTTTTTGGTTGAAAGGAGGTGACATGGAGCCTGAGACACCATTCAACTGACCTGTGTCCTGATCACCCCTCCCAGCTGCTCTCGCTAGGTTTCAAATCTCAAATTCAGAATAAAAAACAAAACAAATGTGCACCAAAACAGCAGAAGGAGAACAACACAATCAGAAATCCCATCATGCAGTTTTCTTCTGTACAGCTTAAAATGAGGCTTGGGTAAGAAAAACAAAGCTTTGATGCCGTGAAACTGTTAAAGAAACACCATGGGCTTGATTCACAAAGCGGTGCTAACCTACTTAGCACGTCTAAAGTCTTTAGATGCGCTAACCAGGGTGCTAAGCAGGTTATCACCGGATTTCTCAATCAGATCGCGCGCTAAGTTTGCGCGCATAAAGTTTTACGCGCGCTAAGTCCCATAGGCTTTAATGGGCACTTCGCGCGGTGCGCCCTGCGCTCTGTGCAGTACGCGCGTAAAGTTTTATGCGCATAAAGTTTTGCGCGCGTAAAGCTTGTTTAGACGTGCTAAGGGGGTTTTCACAGGCGTGCTAACAGTTAGCACCGCTTTGTGAATCAAGCCCCAAGTCTTTTCAGTGCTGCTGAGTAGATTTTTAGTCTGGAGGTTCACTTTAAACATTGACATTGTCATATGTGGAGACATCTTCTCATTATGGGCCTGATCTACTACTGTAATATCGTTGTGCACGGACAGTGCCAGGCCAATACTACCCTTACTTCCACCAGCAAGTCCTGCGAGTTACACTATTAGCGCAATCCGTGGGCCCTGAATAATGCGACATAATGCTATGGTAAAGTGCATTGGTAATGAGTATTAAGGTTAGTTACCTGCGTTATTGTAGCATCGGTGGTGCTACTCAAGCGCTGCGGGTTGAGTTAATAGCGTAACTCATGGTACTTACCGATGTAAGTAAGTGTAATATCGCCATGTGCACGCCAATATTACCGCAGCTATGTGCATCAGGCCTTATATTATTTAGGCCTTTATCATATCTTTTTACAAAGTTTACACCCCCTTTGTTGAAGGAGCATCACGCTCCTCACCTATGGGTTGGAGAAACTGAGGGGGAAGGATTCATGTTAATGCTGCTGAACAAACAGTTACTGGCCTTCTGTAGTTATTTTTATTATTATTATTATTTAGTATTTATATATCGCTGACATCTTCCGCAGCGCTGTACAGAGTATATATAGTCTTGTCACTAACTGTCCCTCTAAGGAGCTCACAATCTAGTCCCTACCACAGTCATATGTCTATGTATGTATTGTGTAGTGCATGTGTATTTTAGTCTAGGGACAATTTTAGGGGGAAGCCAAATAACTTATCTGTATGTTTTTGGGTTGTGGGAGGAAACCGGAGTACCCAGAGGAAACCCACGCAAACACAGGGAGAACATACAAACTCCTTGCAGATGTTTACCTGGCTTGGAAGTCATGTGACAAATGGTGCAGAAGGAGAAGAGTTTAAATAGATACATACCGGTAGTTAGTTGAGTTGAAACACGACATACGTCCATCAAGTTCAAGCAGAAAAAATGGCACAACACTAGCCTGCACACTCACATATCTCCTCCTGCTTTAAGGGATACCCGAGGTGACATGTGACATGATAAGATAGACATGTGTATGTACAGTGCCATGCACACAAATAACTAGGCTGTGTTCCTTTTTTTTTCTCTGCCTGATGAAAGATTTAAACATCAGGTATGCAAGTGGCAGTTCCTGTCTGGGTAAGGACCGAGTCACATTATAGTGTGACCCTCACTGATAAGAAATTACAACTATAAAACACTTTCCTGGCAGAAAATGGCTTTGGTGAGCAGGAAAGAGATAAAAAGAGTCAATAGTTCATAGATTTTAGCTCTGGCATACTTCAATGAATGTGTCATTGAGCAAAACCAATAAAACAGTAAAAACTTAAAAAGTAGATTTAACTATAAAATAAAACTGTGTAATATCTTAAAAATTATTTTTTAGGAGAAGGAAGATAGATACAATTGTTAATTTCATTAGTTTATTTTCACCTCAGACCTAGTGATCTACAGGGGACTCTCTTGTCACAATCTAGATTATCTAATCCCTCTCATAGGCTGATGCCTATGAGAGGGTACTGTAGTGTAAGGATTGCAGTCAGGGCCAATTTAGCGGAGAAGGAGAGAAATAAAAAAAAAAAATAGGTATCAGGCCTGTAGGAATATCCACTCACGAATCAGCTCCAATGCCCCAATCTAGTACCTCCACACGCTTCACCCAATGTGGCATGTCCCCGCTTGAACGAGAGGTGAGAGACAACACCTACCCGACTTCGGTTACACCCAGGCCTTTAGTGTGCAAGGTATTGGAGCTGAATGCAGGGTGAGCAAATAAACTTCCAGGCCTAAACAGGAATACAGAGTAGCAAAGTCCAGCAACAGTTCAGGGTCATACATGGGTAAACAGAGATATCGCAGTACAGGAGGGCTAGGCAGGAGAGAGGTCAAAGAACATATCCGAGGTCAAACCAGGCAGCAAACAGTCATAACGATAATACAGGCAATTGGTCGGTTCAGGCAGCAAACAAGGGGAATCCAGTAAACAAGCAGAAGTCGAAATCCAGATAATCCAATATAACAAGAGCAGGTATACAGAGCAACTTGTGAGCTAGAGCTATCACGGGCAACATGCAACTGTCACAGCAAGGTTTAAATACTGACAGCATCCAATCAGTGGCTTGCCACATGCACACAACAGCCAATCACACACAGGCATTAATCTTGTTTAAGTATCAGCTGAGAGAGAGATCAGCTGACACAATTCATGTCAGCTGACAAACCAGTACTAACCAGCAAAACATCCTGACTGTGTGTCAACTATAGCATAATGGTCAAGAGCACCGCCTCTGACGTGAGAGACCAGGATTCTGCCAGGGTCATCATATTATTATTTATTACATAAACCCCTGCCTAAGTGTCAGCTGACTATCCTGTCAGCTGACACTACCTCTGTCACCGCCGAGAGGAGCGATCCCTTACAATAGGATGTTTTATAAAAAAAATATATATTTTTAAATTAATTAAAAAAATGCTCTATTAGTGGCAAGAAAAGGAGGTATTATTAATTTGGGTGGTAAGTTGTATGGCCAAGTAATAAATTGTTGAAGTGGTGAAGTGCTGAATTGGAGAAAAAAAATCACCTGGTCACTTGGGGGGTATAAACCTCTGGTCCTTTAAGAGGTTAAGAGGTGTAAAAATTAATAACGTCATGAGCAAAGTGCTTGAAATAGTTGTGTACACTATAGAGTTCAGTCACATGAGGCCTCAGTTCATCTTCAAAATGTGAAAGGACTATCTTCCAAAAATAGTGCCATCACATGAATACAGCAGTGAGAAGCTTTTCTCTTGTCATGTCCTATATAAAGATACGTAGTGTTGGTGTGTAAATCTGGGTTTGCCAATTTGGGACCCGAATTACTCTGCACACCACACTTCAGTACCTCAGCTAGTGGAGAGGGTTACGGGGTTGTGGTCCACACCGCGCTTCATGTGACTCCGATTCCTATCTCTTCAAGGCAGAAGGAAGGAGCATCAGAGTCTTGTGAAGCACAACATTGGCTGCTCGTGATTGACTTCTCCATGACCCTCTCCTCTGGTACAGAAGTGTGTGTAGCATACGTTTCTGAATGAGGAATTCGAACAGATTTCAACACTAACACTAAAGATAAGAAGAGAGATGGGGAGACACCGAGAGTCCTGTATAGTGTAGTATGTACTGTGGAAATTGGCATGAAATGGTAAGTATGAGTTAGTTATACTCACAAACAAGGGTTACCATCCAGGTAACCACTATAAGGGCAGGTGGGGAGATTAGACCTGTCCCCACTCAGGATTAAGAAGTCGCTCTCCGTAGATAGGGGAAAAAAAGGAAAATAATTCCCCTCCACCAGGGGTGGAAACAATGGAAACGATTTGATTACAGTGCTGCTCATCCAGATTCCGGATATCCGAGTAACCTGGATATCCGACCTTTTTTCAGCTGTCCAACCGGATTCGGATTCCAGATAGTTGGGCCCAATTCCGGATAGCTATCTGCGGATATTTGGCCGCATAACCCGGATATCCGCGGATATTGCGGATATCTGGATCCGAAATAGTGTAAGGCCCAGTGCACACCGAGCGGTTTTTGGAGTGATCCGCCGGCCGCATCCGCCTCTAAAAACGCTTGTCTAATGTATTGCAATGGGATGGTGCACACCGGCGGTTTGCGTTTTTTGCCAAGCCGCAAACGCGCCTCCTGCTGCGCGTTTGCGGTTTTCGGAAGCGTTTCGTCCTCAATGTAAAGTATAGGAAAAACGCAAACCGCTCTGAAAAACGCTAGTTCAGAGCGGTTTGCCAGGCATTTTTGTTACAGTAGCTGTTCAGTAACAGCTTTTACTGTAACAATATGTGTAATCTGCTACACAAAAACGCACGCAAAACCGCTAGGTATGTTTAGAAAACCTCTCTAAACATACCTAGAATCGCTCTGAAATCAGCTCCCAAAACCGCTAGCGTATTGCGGATCTGCTAGCGGTTTTGGTGTGCACTGGGCCTAACTAAGGTGATGACGATCTGGAGCCAATCAGAGGGCTCCCAGCAGAAGCCCTAGCAAGTAGCAACCAATCACAGAAGGGAACCTTGGCCAGCCCCACCTGACCTCATTGAGCCAATCAGAGGCCTCCCAGCCTAAGCCCTGGCACCCAATCACAGCAAGGAACACTGGCAAGCTCCCCTGCATAATAAGGAGGGCTGCCATGATGATGAGACATATCGTCCCTTGCTTGCTGAAGGCACACTGAGAGACATGCTCCAGTGCTGCTGCAACTGCAAGGGCTGTACACAGTATAAACCTAATGCTGTTCAGTGATTAAATCCTTCACTATCATTACACTATTGTAAATCGCTAATTAGCTTGATTGATTTCATTGTCTGACAGTCAGAGTGTGAGCTCCAGGGCTGCTGGGCTACCAAGTGTGTACACAGTGATAAGCTGTTCAGCGATTAACCCCTTCACTATCACTACACTATTGTAAATCGTTAATTAGCTTGATTGATTTCATTGTCTGACAGTCAGAGTGTGAGCTCCAGGGCTGCTGCAGCTGCTATGTGTCTGTGTGTGTGCTGTGCACAGACCAGGCCAGCTGCTGCCTGCTGGCCAGCTATTAACCTTAGCTAGCTACAGTTTAGGTTAGGTTAGGGATTAGGGAATAGCATTACTGTTTAATTGTGTAGTTAGTTACTACTAGTTAGTACTAGCCACGTGCAAAGTGCCACGTGCAAAGTGCAAAGTGCCAGGTGCAAAGTGCAAAGTCATGTGCAAAGTGCAAAGTGCAAAGTCACATGCAAAGTGCCACGTGCAAAGTGCAAAGTCACGTGCAAAGTGCAAAATGCCACATGCAAAGTGCAAAGTCACGTGCAAAGTGTCACGTGCAAAGTGCAAAATGCAAAGTCATGTGCAAAGTGCAAAGTCACATGCAAAGTGCCACGTGCAAAGTGCAAAGTCACGTGCAAAGTGCAAAATGCCACATGCAAAGTGCAAAGTCACGTGCAAAGTGTCACGTGCAAAGTGCAAAATGCAAAGTCACGTGCAAAGTGCAAAGTCACGTGCAAAGTGCAAAGTGCCACGTGCCACTTTGCACTTTGCACGTGACATGGCACTTTGCACTTTGCATGTGACTTTGCACTTTGCACGTGGCACTTTGCATTGTGCACTTTGCACTTGTCAGGTGGCAGGTGAAACATGCAAAGTGCCAAGTGCCAAATGCCAAGTGCCATGTGCCAAGTGCCACGTTCGGCATGATCCTTGCAGACGTTACACCTGCTGCTGCTGCATTGCCCTGCTCCTGCTGCCTGTGCTGCTCCCACCACCAGGGTGCCACAGGCCACTGCTGCTGTGCTGATACCACCTATATTTAACCCAAAACATAATTGCTGCATAATTTTTTGGAGGTATCTGGGCTGAAAATTGCCATGTCCCAGTTGTGCGGTTGGACTTTGGACACAATGGGCTTGATTCACAAAGGGGTGCTAACCTACTTAGCACGTCTAAAGTCTTTAGATGTGCTAACCAGGGTGCTAAGTAGGTTAGCACCGGATTTCTCAATCAGATCGCGCGCAAAGTTATGTGCGCGCTAAGCCCCATAGGCTTTAATGGGCACTTCGCGCGGAGCGCCCTGCGCTCTGTGCAGTGCTCTCGTAAAGTTTTACGTGCATAAAGTTTTGCGCGCATAAAGTTTTGCGCGTGAAAAGCTCGTTTAGACGTGCTAAGGGGGTTTTCACAGGCGTGCTAACAGTTAGCACCGCTTTGTGAATCAAGCCCAATGTGGGCTGCACGACCGTTGTATAGAACCTAGACCTAATGTTAATGGACTGCCATTTTTTTTTGGGGGGGGGGGGGGGGATTTAAAGTCCCCACATCATCAATTAGTTTTCCCCTTTACAAAATAATGATGCTACATACCTCATTTACCCTAAAAACGTTTTTAAAGCAATGTAAAGGGCACTTCCGTTTTTTCTATCCAGATATCCTAATCCGGCCGGATACCCCGGATACTGAGGTCGGATATCCGATTCGGATTGGAAAACTTTGAACTCGGATATCCGACCCGGATCGGATATCTGGGTATCTGGATCCGAATTAGTTTCAGACAGTGAAAAGTGGTATCCGAGCAGCACTGTTTAATTATACCTAAATTTGCCTTTTATGCCTTTCCACAAGTATTGCACGATTATTATTATTCATATATTTATGTAGCACCATCATCTTCCATAGTGTTGTACAGTATAATAACAGGATGGGGGTGCATGAGACAAAGAGAGTGCAACCAATATTTAACAAATTATTCTCCAGTAAATATACAGCTGTAAAATAATGGAGGGAGCCCTGCTACTGGTAGCTTACATTTAGGGCCAGCCCCACCATGAAGCCAACTGAATCACGTGTTTCAGGGCAACAGACTGGGGGGGGGGGCAGCATCTGCTCTACACTAAGCCAATCTTTTGCCAGTCTCACTCTGCTCTGCTGTAGGGATGCTCGTTCGGATTCCGTGGAGATGCTTTTTGGATCGGAAATTTTATTTCCGCATCGGAATGTGGAAATTGGTAATACAAGTGCGGTAGGCAGATTTTCACGTAAATCGCAGAAATTTCCGCCGACTTTAACATCGATTTTTCTCAAAAATTACAAGGTCTTTTTGATTTTTTTCCCTCTTGTTCCCATTCTTCTGTTTAACATACCCTTAAAATTCGGTGTTTCTAGCAGCTATAGGAGTTTTGCTATTAACCGCTAAAGTCAGCGGCCAGTAACTGTAATGTAAAATGCGTAAATTCTGCATTACCTGATCTGTGGTAATTTTAAGCCAATCAGAAGACTAAGAATGAATAAGTCAATCAAAGAATGCAGAGATTTCCACCTAAATCCCCATTCTCTGATTGCTTTATTCATTCTGAGTCTTCTGATTGTCATAAAATTACCACATATCGGTAACGCAGATTTTCCGCATTTTACATTACAGTCACTGGCCGCCGACTTTAGAGGTTAACAGCAAAGCCCCCATAGGTGCTAGAAACACCGAATTATCAGGGTATGTTAAGCAGAAGAATGGGAACAAGAGGAAAAAAAATAAAAACACCTTGTAGTTTTTGAGAAAATTGATTGATTCCGGAAATCGGAATTGGTAGCAGTAATCGGCAATGGTGGAAGGCGGATTTTCCACGGAAGCGGAAATTGGCATTTCTGACCATCCCTACTCTGCTGCTTCTGCCTGACTAACAGAGTTTTCATGCTGTAAGTCTGTGCTGACCCCTCCCCTTAATTAATATTCACAGCAATCTGCTAGTTTTTCCCTGGGGATGGGGGAGGAGGTTTATCCTTACAACTTTGCTTCAGGCAGTAAACAGTCTAGAACCTGCCCTGCTTACATCATAAGGGGAAACACAAAGCAGGATATTGAAAAAGTGGTTAAGAGATTATTGATGAGTTCCACATTGGGGCACATTGGTCAGGCGCTTAGTCTTGATATTTCTACCCATTAAGCTTATTATTTACTTGATGAAGCAAAAGTGTTAGCCTTAGCCTGCAAAATGTACCATGACAAGCTCAATAAACTTTTTGACTTAATGCAGCTATTAGGATTTTTTTTTTAAGTCCACTCTTGCCACCATTTTGCATTGTTTTTAATTTTATTTTTTGGCACCTATTTACATAGCTGTAATAAGTTGCTGACCTTGAGTGGAAAGGTTAAGTTTTTACTCACATTTTCAGCCTTGGACCTGATTTCTTATTGACCCCAGTGGGCATGGGCTAGTGTTTCTCACTAGACCATTTAGTGCTTGCCCAGTTGAAAACCCTTACTTGAACACAGGTATTGTGTGACTAACATTCTTTATACTGCTTGACACTACTGGGTTCTAAATCCACTCCAGGACACACCTGTTTACATTGAAGAAAGTGTTCTTTCAGTTATTTATAATGCATGCAAGCTGTTACAGGAAACCAACATCCTCCAGTGGTAGACAGGTTATGTGTATGCTAGGTGTGTATTTTATCCCACAAGTGGGGCTTGCACTCTCTTGCAGGTAGGCACTTATCTGTTTTTAAGTAGCGCTGTTCATTTCTTTGCTATGTACTAATTTAATTCATTTTTGGTCAGCTGCTCCCACTTAGCAGCCTTGCTTTGGGTGTATATGCAGAGCCTCTGTTTGGGTTCAAGGTGCGTTTGTAGTTCCTGGGGGGGCTCAGCGCATCTCTGATGGAGGCCATTCGGAGGCGGCCTAGTGATGCGCTGATCCACCTTTTGCGCAATTTTCAATTTTACTTGGTAGCGCACCCAGGCTATGCATATGCATAGGTTAGGATTTAGTTAGTGTTAGGTCCCCTCCCCAAAGGGGGATGACTTCTCTGCAGTGGGAGGGACGAGTACTTAACAAGTTGCATGCAAGCTGTTACAGGAAACCAACATCCTCCAGTGGTAGACAAGTTATGTGTATACTAGGTGTGTATTTTATCCCACAAGTGGGGCTTGCACTCTCTTGCAGGTAGGCACTTATCTGTTTTTAAGTAGCGCTGTTCATTTCTTTGCTATGTACTAATTTAATTCATTTTTGGTCAGCTGCTCCCACTTAGCAGCCTTGCTTTGGGTGTATATGCAGAGCTTCTGTTTGGGTTCAAGGTGCGTTTGCAGTTTGTGGGGGGGCTCAGTGCACCTCTGATTGTAGGCCATTCAGAGACGGCCTGGTGATGCGCTGATCCACCTTTTGCGCAAGTTAATTTATATCCCTGTCTGAAAACATGAAATAAAAAGGTGAGCTTTGTATTGAATGGTCTGATTTCTGATCTACTCTTGTTATTTTGCATCATGCAGCATATGTTGTATGTATTGTTTGATGTAAGAATATTTTGGGTGCTTTCCTTAGCTAAAGAAGAGAGCTCTGCCTAGTGATGAGCAGAAATTACGCCTATGCATAATTACACATCGTAATTGTAATGCAACATTTCAGGGAAAAGTGTAATTAATTTTATATGTAATTGTTAGAATTCATAATTACGCATGAATTTAGACACATGGGGCTTGATTCACTAAGACAAATAGCATGCCTTATCCGAGTTAACATGCCTTATCAGAGATAACACGCCTTATCAAAGTTAGCACACCTTATCAGAGTAGCATAGCAAGTACTAAAACCGTATGCCTGCTAATTGGCAATGACGAGAGCTCCACTCATCCTGCCCTGAGCCCCTGCGGGTTCATAGTGCTTGCTATGCTACTCTGATAAGGAGTGTTAACTTTGATAAGGCCTGTTATCTCTGATAAGGCGTGTTAACTCAGATAAGGTATGCTATGTGTCTTAGTGAATCAAGCCCATAGAGTCTATGTGTCCCCTTTTGATGTTGCATGTGTGTAGCTGTTTGTTCCATCAGTTTGTGGGCGGATGGGGTTGGGGCCCTTCGAAGGCTGTGCAGCCGAAGGCTCGCTTACTCTTATTATTTTAAAGCAGAATATAACCCTGAATTTTAACTTTGCTCTAAAACATTATTTACAGCATATTATATGCAACCAGCATTTTTTTTATACTAGACCAGCATTGGAAGGGTTACACACAGAGCTTTAAAGTTCCGTGGAGAGAAATACAGACACATCTGAAGTTTAGATAGATACATTTAAGTAAACACAATGTTACAAGTGAGGAATGTGACTCACTCACACTCTGTGTCTGGGAGCTCCTGCACAGTCAGAGTGTGTGTCACATTCCACACTTGTTACATTGTGTTTACTTAAATGTATCTATCTAAACTTCGGATGCGGCAGCATTCCTCTCCACGGAACTTTAAAGCTCTGTGTGTAACCCTTCCAATGCTGGTCTAGAAAAAAAAATGCTGGTTGCATATAATAATGTTTTAGAGTAAAGTTGAAATGCAGGGTTATATTCCGCTTTAAGTTATCCAATAAATGGTATCACCCAGATTCAAAACTTCTTGCTTTTTCTGAGTTTAAAAAACATTTTACTTTATATTTTTAAAATCGATTTTCTCAAAACTATAAAGTCTTTTTGAAAAATTATTTTTTTGGGGGCTTGTACCCGGTGTTCTCCTTAACATATGTAGCAATTTTGGTAGCAATAGCATGTATGGGGGCTTGACTATTCACCACCAAATTCGGCACAAAATGATGTGCAAATTCAAAAATCGGATGGAGGAGCACCCATTGCAAGGCAGGAATAGTAGTGTGCCTAAGCCTCGAGTCTCAGTACCATCGGGATTCCTTGG
The DNA here is from genome assembly GCF_040937935.1 of Hyperolius riggenbachi. Taxonomy (NCBI): domain Eukaryota; kingdom Metazoa; phylum Chordata; class Amphibia; order Anura; family Hyperoliidae; genus Hyperolius; species Hyperolius riggenbachi. The sequence goes on from NC_090647.1 coordinate 28,437,671, forward strand.
TCCAATCCACAAGAAAGGCTGGCACCACAAAAGTAAAAATCAGCTCTTTATTAGTTTGTCATTAAAATGACATAAATGTCATGACATAAATAGCTGCTATCGCCATTTTTGATCATTTTGCTGACATTTACTGTATGTCCTTTTAATGACAAACTAATAAAGAGCTTATTTTTACTTTTGTGTTGCCAGCCTTTCTTGTGGATTGTGTAAATTCATGCGTAATTACAAAATGATAATACAAGGTAGATTGAATTAACAATTTGTAATTATGTATAGGCGTAGTTGCAAAAATGTACGTGTAATTTTGCATAATTAGCTGATTACTATCATCATTAGCTCTGCCTGCTACTGTCGAGGAGCAAGCAAAAAAGCCTATTGTGAAGTATTAGATACATTAGTTTACTTTTAGGTGTAGTTGGCAGGATGCATCCCAGTACATTATTTTATACATCTATTGCTTCATAAACATTAGACGATAGCCGCAACCATGACCCTAGTGGATAACCCAATTACTAAGCTTACATATAGACTTTGGTCTATAGATGTTGCTTCACCAATTGTCCTTCTTTTGACCACTTTTGCTTAGTGCTAACCACTGCATTCCGAGAATACTCAACAAGACCTGGCATTTCCTAAACACGACTGTTAGGTTGTTTCAAACTTGCTCAAATCCTTGTTCCTAAACCTTTGCTGTGCTTTAACCACTTCACCCCAAGGCGGTTTTTACCCTAACGGACAAGAGCGATTTTCACCTTTCCATGCTCATCCCTTTCATTTGCCAATAGCTGAATCACTACTAATCGCAATGAAATCTATATCTTGTTTTTTCACCACCAATTGGGCTTTTTGGGGTTTTAGTAATTACTTTATTTTCTATGCATTTTAAAGGGAAATACAAGGGAAAAATGAAAAAAATACACTATTTCTCCAATTTTACCCCTTATGGTTTTAATATAAACACTGCTACTGTACATAAAACCCACACATTTTATCTGCCTATTTGTTCTGGTTATCACAAGATTTTAATCATGTCCCTGGTACAAAGTATTGTGACAATGTATCGTTTGGAAATAAAGGTGTATTTTTTGGGGGGTCACTATTTTCACGTGCACGGGAATGCACGTGCACGTGTGGGAGCACGCACGTGCACCTGCGAGAGCAACACTGTCTGACTTATAAAACATCCTGAAGCCATTAAGAGGCTCTAGCAGGACGGTTTTATAAGTCAGCATGTCATTAAGTGGTTAATAGTGAAAACATTTCATAATCTTTTTTGTTGTTTGTTCTTATCATTGCTTAATTATGTTACAAAGGTAATTAAGTCTCACTTTCTAATGAGGCCATTAACAGCTGTATCAAAGTATGCTCCCTCCAGACAGAGCCTTCCACAACTTCTGCAGGAGTTGTATCCCTTAAGACTTCCTTATTATGTATCTCTTCCAGCCAAATCCTCTATGACATCTATAAATACCAGACTGGACCCCCTGCATAAGACTGATACGAAACAAATCTTTTATGTGATCTTTAGATGCAATGTGTAATGCTAATAAGAAATCTAACTAGTCATGCAACCACCCACACAGAACATCTCAGTGGTAAGCAATGGCTTAATTCTCGTATGGCTTGTTGAAGTGGATTCATTAAGGTACTTATACGGTCTTCTTTTACTTGCATTATATGTAAACACAATGTTTGTGAGCACAGGGATAGTCTACATCTCTTGGACAGAAGAAAGCTTGCACGAACCTATGTACATCTTCATATGCCACCTGGTTCTCAATGTGATGTATGGATGTTCAGCTTTCTACCCCAAGTTACTTATTGACTTGTTCTCTAAAAGCTCAACCATCTCACTCAGTGGATGTCTCTCTCAAAGCTTTCTTTTGCAGACTTATGCTTGTATAGAAACGTATGCCTTCACCACTATAGCGTATGATAGGTATCTGGCTGTAGGACATCCTCTGAGATATCCTACTCTGATGACAAACCTGACAAGCCTAAAATTGCTATTAGCCATTTGGGTTTTTGTGTTAGTGAGTATGATTGTGACCCTATTATTAACAGCAAGATTAACCTTGTGCTCAGGAGAAATTGACAATGTCTTTTGTGAGTTCTTCTCTCTTCAACGACTAGCTTGTGGTGACACAAGTATTAATGCCATCTATGGGACATCTATGACAATTTTCATGTTGGGTACCTGCATGCTTGTAATTGTTTACTCTTACATAAGGACGGCCCTCATCTGCCTAAAGCTTTCTGCAGAGGCCTCTCAAAAAGCCATCCAGACTCTGGTGACACACTTGATGGCCTTTTCAGTGTTCATGATTGGATATATATTTGTTGCTTTCAGATACCGACTAAGTATTGGATCCTACTCAATGACTTCTCAAGTTGCACTTACTATGACTGGTTCGTGTACACCAATTACTCTAAACCCTCTGATCTACGGAATTAGGACTCAGCATCTGAGATCAAAAATTGTGCGCAAATTAAAAAAATTAAGAAAATGGAATGAATAAAACTAGTTCATAATTTTCTAGCAGCTGATTTACCATTATTATATTAATAACAATCACCTTTTACACTTTACTGTGGACCTGACTTTGAACAAGAAAATAAGTAATCATTTAAGAAAATCCTGTTTGTTCTACTTAAAGAGAACCCGAGACGACCTTAAAAAAGTAAAAAAAAAAAAAACATACTACCTGCTCCATGCCACCTCCTGGATGCATCTGTGCCTCTCCACGCCGCTCTCGGTGTCCTCGATCATCATCCATTGCCGGTGTAAGATTCTATCACCGGTGGAGAAAATCCAAGATGGCTGCAACCCAGAAGCACTTCCTGGGTCATGATTTAGATGCTACTTGGAGGAAGCTAGCGGAGGTGGGGAGCGAGGTGACAGAGGCAGGGGAGTGCAAAGCGGGGGAGAGAACTGAGGGAGAAGGGAAAGCAAGGTGATTGATGTTGCTAGTTTTTTTTTTGAGGGGGGGGGGGGTTTAGCAGAGCCCAGGGGGACTGGCAACAGCACCCGAAGGACACAGAGGTATGTCATTGGGCAGAGAACCTGCCTCTGTGTCCTATAATCTATATAAAATCTGCCTTGGGTACTCTTCAACCCCTTCCTGACTGCCTAACGCTGATAGGCATCGGGAAGGTGGCAACCCCAGGACCGCCTAATGCTGAAAGGCGTCAAGTACTGGGGTGGGTTTTTGCAGTAGAACGCGCGCGCCGATGCATGCGCATCTCCGCTCCATTATCATTTTGCCAGCGGCAATCGGCGGCTAGGAGACTGTTAGACGGAAAACCGCTGTCTATTTGCATTGTACAGCGGTGGGATCTACTGCAGCGTTGTACTGGGGACAGTCGTGTCACTCGGCTGTCCCCTGAAGAGGCTCAGAGAGCGATCGGCTCTTGTAGGCTGATGGTAATGAGAGCTGATCACCGTAATTGGCTGGTGGGGGGAGGGAGGGAGAGGGGTAGAAATACGCCCCAGTAAAATAAAGACATTTATAAAAAAAATACAAATAAATAAAAAGATAAACATTGCACGAGTGATCAGAGTCCACCAACAGAAATCTCTGTTGGTGGGCAGAAAAGGGGGGGATTCATTTGGGTTCTGCATGGTATGGCTATGCAGCAAGCTATTAGCCTCCTTGGCGGTTAATTTTTTTTTTCCTTATTAAAAAAATCCTTTTTTTTTTTTTATTTTTTTTTGTTTCATGTAAAGCTACCAGAGTGGTAGCTACATGAAACACCACTAGAGGGCGCATGTGGCCCTCTAGTCCGATCGTCGCCGGCATCTATAGCAAACAGGGGAACGCGTATATAACGCGTTCCCCTGTTTGGCTTCTCCTGTCGCCATGGCGACGATCGGGATGACGTCATGGACGTCAGCCGATGTCCTGACGTCAGGCTCACCCGATCCAGCCCATAGCGCTGCCCGGAACTCATTGATCCGGGCAGCGCAGGGCTCTGGCGGGGGGGGGGGGCCCTCTTCAGCCGCTACGTGCGGCCGATCGCCGCAGAGCGGCGGCGATCAAGCTGTGCGTGCGGCTAGCAAAGTGCTGGCTGCGCGCACAGCAATTTACAGCACAGAAATCGGCTGAGATCTCCCCCTGCGCGGCATAGCCCGAGCTCAGCTCGGGCTTACCGCCAGGGAGGTTAAAGCTGCAGAGCCCTAATTTGTAAAAAGCCTGGTCACTAGGGGGGTGTAAGCCTATGGTCCTGAACCGGTTAAAGAAAATGAAAAAAGGAGGTGCTGCCATATAATAGCATATCCTATTTTTTTACACTATTTCTTAGCCTCCCTGGCGGTTAATTTATTTTGCCAAATGGGCAAAAATCCTTTTTTTTTTTATTTATTTTTTTTGTTTCATGTAAAGCTACCAGAGTGGTAGCTACATGAAACACCACTAGAGGGCACATGTGGCCCTCTAGTGCGATCGTCGCCGGCATCAATAGCAAACAGGGGAGCGCGTGTATAACGCGTTCCCCTGTTTGGCTTCTCCTGTCGCCATGGCGACGATCGGCATGACGTCATGGACGTCAGCCGACGTCCTGACGTCAGGCGCACTCAATCCAGCCCATAGCGCTGCCCAGAACTCATTGGCTCTGGCGGGGGGGCCCTCTTCCGCCACTGCGTGCGGGCGATCGCCGCAGAGCGGCGGCGATCGAGCTGTGCGTGCGGCTAGCAAAGTGCTGGCTGCGCGCACAGCACTTTGAATGGGCTGAATCGCCCCAACAGACCCTGAGAAATCCTCCTGCGCGGCATAGCCCGAGCTCAGCTCGGGCTTACCGCCAGGGAGGTTACAGTGACTCTCCAGACTAAAAATCTACTCAGCAGAACTAAAAAGGCTTGGTGTTTCTTTAACAGTTTCACAGTATCAGAACTTTGTTTTTCTTATAGAAGTCTCATTTTAGCTGCATTTTTAGCTAAGCTCCTCCCCATCAAAGAAAACTGCCCGGGCTTTTTTTGCCTGATACTGTGCAAAGCATGATGGGATTTCCTATGTTGTTATTCACGTTGCCTAGCAACTGGGAGGGGTGATCAGGACACAGGACAGTTGGAACTGTCTCATGCTCCCTTTCACCTCCTTTCAACCAAAAAGATGGCTGCCCCCATGAAATCACAAACCTTTACCTGTTCTTTTAAAATAGGATGGGTAAGATATTTTATTACCTATCTATTTTAATTAACATAAGTAATGTAATTTAATGACAGTATGCTTCTTTAGGCTGAAGTTCCTCTTTGAGTGTAATATGGTTTGAGGATGATTCAGTGATTGCCAGGAAATAGCACAGCTAAACAAAAAAAAAATCAAGGGAAGAATACAGGGGTGGATGAGTTGAGTGAGACTTACAACTTACAATAAGTCACAGTACTCAGTACTGTAATAACCTACAGTAATGACTAAAAAAGCACCCATGCACTACTCCCCAGTCCCCACCAAAACTATGAAAGAGAATGTAATGTAAAACTTAGCAGGGGCAAACCTAGGATTTTTAGGGGGGGGGGATTCCTGAAAGGTCTCCCTCAGCCACGCACAATACAGTATAATAATATGGTAGGACATCATGCTAGGTAGTACACATAATGCAATTTTCCATCCCACTGACAGGATCTGACAATTATTTCCTAATTGTTCGATCTGCTCGTAATTGACAACGGAATCAAACGGGAGCAGTTTGGATACAGATAATAATGAGGACAGCCAACATTGGTAATGAAGGGGATAGTGAATCACTCGCACCGCAGGGCACAGGGCTGTGCTCATACATGGCTCTGTTAAGTTCCCCAGGGCTGCTCCATGCTCTGTACACACGCTGCTGCTCCATGCTCTGTACACACGCTGCTGCTCCATGCTCTGTACACACACTGCTGCTCCATGCTCTGTACACAGGCCGCTGCTCCGTGCTCTGTACACACTGCTGCTCCATGCTCTGTACACACACTGCTGCTCCATGCTCTGTACACACGCTGCTGCTCCATGCTCTGTACACACACTGCTGCTCCATGCTCTGTACACACGCTGCTGCTCCATGCTCTGTAAACACACTGCTGCTCCATGCTCTGTACACAGGCCGCTGCTCCGTGCTCTGTACACACTGCTGCTCCATGCTCTGTACACACGCTGCTGCTCCATGCTCTGTACACATGCTGCTGCTCCATGCTCTGTACACATGCTGCTGCTCCATGCTCTGTACACACACTGCTGCTACATGTTCTGTACACACGCTGCTGCTCCATGCTCTGTACACACGCTGCTGCTCCATGCTCTGTACACACGCTACTGCTCCATGCTCTGTACACACGCTGCTGCTCCATGCTCTGTACACATGCTGCTGCTCCATGCTCTGTACACACACTGCTGCTACATGTTCTGTACACACCCTGCTGCTCCATGCTCTGTACACACACTGCTGCTCTATGCTCTGTACACACACTGCTGCTCCATGCTCTGTACACATGCTGCTGCTCCATCCAAAGTCATATGTAGCAGGGAAAGAAAGGGGGCAGTGCTGAGAGCTGCAGGATACCTGCAGATATTCTGGTGTCTCAACTTGTGCCGGTCCCCAGACACTGCACCGGCCCTGGTCTGAGGGAGGATTCTGGGCAGCTGTAATCCCCCCCCTGCGTTTGCCTATGCTTAGTATGGGTAAAACAGAACTAATCATTTTTCCAACGTCTCTGTCCATTTCTCTACTTGATATAACAATAAATGGTAACAATACCCCTATAACTTCAGTTCCCAAAGCACGGTGCTTAGGGGTATTATTTGGTTCTTCTCTCTTATTTATTTCTCACAGGCAGCCACTCTCTATTGCTCCTATCATTTCCAGCTCAAAAACATGTCTCACTGCTCCTCTCTGTCAAGCTCTTCATTGGCTGCTAATAAACCAGAGGATCCATTTCTAACTCTAACCCTAACCTACAAAGCTCTCCACACTCTCTCTACCCTGCAAGCACAATTGTTTCCAGATACCAACCCAACCAGAATCTCAGATCTGCACATGACCGTATTCTGTCTTGCTCTAGAATCACCTTCACACATTCTACTATGCAAGATTCCTCACGTGCCTCACGACTCCTCTGAACTCTACTTTCAAAGCACATCTGTTACTCTCCAACCTTTGAAATCTTTAAGTGCTCACTTTTTTGACAAGCATACGCTTGACAGGTGAGTGGTTAGGGAGGGGACTGTGTGGGAGCTGCCTACACATGGCGGTCCCTGTAAAAGATGTAATCAATGATTACGTCCCACCTGAATGCTAATTTATGCAATTCCTGCTAGATTTGGTATGGCAGGCAAAGGGTGTATGACTGTACACCTGATTGGCTGACTGGCGCCTGCTGACCAGATAAAGGTAGGAAATTGCTTGAACTGGTAGTGAGCAATTGTGTGTGTTGCAGTTAACATTCAGTTTAGAGGTGATGGGGGTTAAGTCCCTGGAGGTGAGAGGTCCAGGGCTCGCCCGCATTTCCCTCTAGGTATCGCATGGTGGTTTAGGGGCCAGTAAGAGAGACTGGGGCCCCTGGCTGTCGTGCGAACCAGTGTTTGTGATTTAAAGCATACGCTCTTAATTAGGTCATTCCCCTTGAGTCCCCAGACAAGTTGTACTCCATGTCCTTACTAAACATAACTTAACCTCTTGAGGACTGCAGTGTTAAACCCCCCTAAAGACCAGGCCTTTTTTTGCTGAAATGGCCACTGCAGGGCCGCACAACACAAGTCCCCCCCCCCTTTTCCCCCAACCAACAGAGCTCTCTGTTGGGGGGGTCTGATCGCCCCCCCCTTGTGTTTATTTAATTTTTTCAACAAATATTATTGTTGTTTATTTTTTTATAAAAAATACTGTTTTTTTAATTTTTTCCCCCTCCCTCCCTCCCCGCAGCCGGCCAATCACGGCGATCGGCTGTCATAGGCTTCTGCCTATGAGAGCCGATCGCTCTCTTGTCCCCCAGGACAGTTCTGTACTATATGTAAAGACGGCGGTTTTGCCGTCTAACAGTTTCCCGAGCGGCAATCGCCGTTTGGAGACTGAAGGCGGGGCAGAGCTCTGCCCCCCGAGCAGGAGATGCGATCTCCTGCAAAACAGAGCCCCAGTACTTGACGCCAATTGGCGTTAGGCGGTCCTGGGGCAGCCACCACGGCCACGCCCATCGGCATGGGGTGGTCGGCAGGTTCAAACACACTGCCTCTAGGAATACATATTGCATACTATCTCACCTCTTGTTTCTGTCCTATTTCTTTAGATTGTAAGGTTGCAAGGGCAGGGCTCTCTCCCCCTTTTGTGTGCTATACATTTGTATATCATGTTACATGTGTCACTGTAATTACTATGTTTACCAATTCTGTATTATGTTCAAGTGTCTATATTTTGTGTATACCACTGTTTGTATTAATATGTACCCCATATTCCTTTCTTACTCTGTACAGTGCCACAAAATATGCTGGCACTTTTGTAAACCAATAATAATAATACTATGCTCGCGCTTTTGGATACCATGATCTGTGGCCAGGATTTTTTTTTTCATTCCCGTAAACAATGTACACACCAACTCACCAATCATTCAGAATATAGTCGAATCCAGATCACAGTAACTGGAGACACATCCAACAAAGCCACATCCTCAGGAAGCTTCCATGAACAGGTATGAAACATATTAACATCACTTAGTGAACCCACCATCCTACCATCATAGGGAACCATATATGGAAAAACCATGGGCTCTTCTGTCAACTACAACCAGCCAAATTGCCATGTGTGAGTTATGCAGTTGGGGAAATCTGTTCTGTAATGCTAGGAACCACCTGGTGACTCCTTTTTTTCCTTATTATAGGCCAAGGCCATCCACTTGAAAGGAGCATGCTCTGTAATAAGCCTAATTTTCCGTCCTTGCAAATAATACCTTAGGCTCTCTAAGGCCCCCTTGATGGCCAAACACTCTTTTTCCACAATAGCATATCTAGTCTGCGTTTTGCTGGGGTTAATTTTCTGCTAAGAAATGCTACCGGATGCTCCTCTCCAATAACCACTTGCAACAGGACTTCCTCTAAGGCCACCTCTGAGGCATCAATCTATACCACAAACCCCTGATTAAAGTTGGGCGCTATCAAAACTGGACAGGTACAAAGGGCTATTTTCAGTTTTTGAAAAGCTTTTTCTGCCTCCTGGGTCCAGTGGATCACCTTTTGTGAGGCCTGTAAGAGGCCCACTCTGAATGGCTTCAATTTTGGTGATTTAAGGTGTTATCGGCCCCTTCCTAATCATGTGACCCAGATACTTAGGTTCTTCTAAGCCAACCAAACACTTTTTGGGGGGATTAGCTGTTCACCCAGCACCTGGAATGGCATTAAAGACAGCCTGTACCTGGGATAAATGTCTCTAACAATCTGAGCTAAAGATGACTATGTCATCTTGTGATGATCGTAATCAGCTAATTACGATTACACACATTTTTGCGTAAATTTTCACAATTTCACCTATACGTAATTACAATTTGTACATTTAATTGATTTCATATAGTCCTTCGTAATTTTGCATAAAATTCGCCCATGCATGCTATTGACACCAAAATTGCTACATATGTTAAAGCGAATATAACCATGCAATTCAACTTTGCTCCAAAACATTATTTACAGCATATTATATGCAACCAGCATTTTTTTTTTACTAGACCAGCATTGGAAGGGTTACACACAGAGCTTTAAAGTTCCGTGGAGAGAAATGCTCCCGCAGCTGAAGTTTAGATAGATACATTTAAGTAAACACAATGTAACAAGTGAGGAATGTGACTCACTCTCTCTCTGTGTCCAGGAGCTCCTGCACAGCCAGAGTGTGTGTCACATTCCACACTTGTTACATTTTGTTTAATTAAATGTATCTATCTAAGCTTTGGCTGCGGCAGCAGTTCTCTCCACGGAACTTTAAAGCTCTGTGTAACCCTTCCAATGCTGGTCTAGTAAAAAAAAATGCTGGTTGCATATAATATGCTGTAAATAATGTTTTAGCGCAAAGTTGAAATGCAGGGTTATATTCCGCTTTAAGGAGAATAGTGGGTAGAAGTAAAAAAAAGGTTTTGAAACTCTGAAAAATGAATTTAAAAAACATTTTTCTTTGCGTTTTTAAAATCGATTTTCTCAAAAACTACATAGTCTTTTTGAAAAAAATATTTTTTTTTTACTTCTACCCACTATTCTCCATAACATATGTAGCAATTTTGGTAACAATAGCATGTATGGGAGCTTTGCTATTAACCACCAAAGTTGTCACAAAATTATGCGAAAAATAATGCAAAATTATGAAATATTACTATTACATATAAAATTAATGATTTTTCCTGAAATTTCGCATTACGATTATGACACGTAATTGCAAATTTTCAATGTGAGGTTTCGGCCCACCACTTAGTCATCCAATTCAATTAAGCTGTTGTGTAACTACTTTTTTTTTTTTCGTTTTCAATTATTTGTATTGAATTTTCAGTAATAGAAAACAATAACAATAAACAGTGCAATTTCAACAAACATATGCTTACAGTGCAGTTAGTACAGCTGAAACATTTTGTAAGCTTACAGCACAGACTATAATCATTTTAACACTGAAGATATTCAAATTATTTCTTAGTCATTCAAGGGGATAAATTTAGATAGGCAGCTTGGGTAGCTTAGGCTGGTACCCATCAGTCATAGGGTAGCCAATAATATATAGGAGTGGAGGGGGAGGCAAAGTGTAATAGTCAATAGGAGAGGCTATCATCCACCCATTAGCTAAACCATGTGGGTTGGTGGAGATATACTCATCAGGTTATTCTGCCAAAAGACAGCAAACAATTGACAGCACTCCTAGGCTGCAAATGAAATGAAACCAACAGAGGTGTGGAGAGATCCCCCCAGGGCTAAAATACAAACCTTGAATACAAATCAGATACAAATTATGCACTAATCCCTAATCTAAAGTTTGAATGCAAACTGAAGCACATGGATGCAGCTACAAGTATACGTATGTTTGTTTTGTACAGCAGGAAACATTGGCAACGCTTCCAGACAGAGGCTGCACCCGAATTAACTACCTGCATAGATGTGCAGAGCTTGAAAAATTGACAAATTACACAACTTGCATTCAAAAGGTTATTCTGCTGTGTAACTTCTATAGGGTTTTAGAATGTGGTCCGTCATTCTCTGGAAGGTAGCCGTGACCTCATGTAGGCAAAATGGTAACATTGTGTACTAAAATTCCCTTCATTGGTAGAAAATAATTTTTCTCTTTAGCCTGATCTGTGGGCGGCCAGTATCCCTTAGTAAGGTCGAGGGAGGTTATGTAACTGGCTGGCCCCGGCCTTTTAATCACCTCATTTAACCTAGGCACAGGGTATACCAATTTGGGTACTTTGTTTCCTGAAGTCATTACAGAACTTAATACCAGTGCTGCTCATCAGGATTCCAGATATCCAGGTAACCCAGATATTTAACCATTTTTACGCTATTCGATTCGGATTCTGGATTTCTCTAGAAATCCGGATAGCTATCTGCGGATAGCTATATTTGGCCGCATAACACGGATATCCACGGATAATGCGGATATGCAGATCCAAAATACTGTAACTAAGGAGATGACATCCTGGAGCCAATCAGAGGGCTCCCAGCAGAAGCCCTAGCAACCAATCACAGAGGGGAACCCTGGCCAGCCCCACCTGACCTCATTGAGCCAATTAGAGGGCTCCCAGCCTAAACCCTGGCACCCAATCACAGAAAGGAACACTGGCCAGACCCCCTGTATAATAAGGAGGGCTGCCATGATGAGACATATCATCCCTTGCTTGCTGAGTGCTCACTGAGAGACATGCTCCAGTGCTGCTGGCCTAGTAGCAAGGTCTGTACACAGTTATAAACCTAAAGCTGTTCAGTAATTAACCCCTTCACTATCACTACACTTGTTAAATCGTTAATTAGCTTGATTGATGTCATTGTATGACAGTCAGAGTGTGTCCTGCAGTGCTGCTGGCCTACCAAGGACTGTACACAGTGATAAGCTGTTCAGTGATTAACCCCTTCACTATCACTACACTATTGTTATATTGTTAATTTGCTTGATTTCATAGTGTGACACAGTCAGAGTGTGTGCTGCAGGGCTGCTGCCGCTGCTATGTGTCTGTGTGTGTGCTGTGACACACACCAGGCCAGCTGCTGCCTGCTGGCCAGCTATTAGCCTTAGGTATAGGTTAGGGATTAGGGAATAGGATAACTGTGTTATTGTGTAGTTACTGCAGTCAGTGCTAGTAGTTGTTAGAGTAGTAGTACAACTGTGTTAGCTTTCTATAGAACTTCTGTTATGTGAGAAGTGCCAGTGTGACAGTTAGTGTGCACTAGTATCTTCTCCTCTGCTGTCTGACTGTCACTCGGCACTTGGCACGTGTCACGTGACACGTGCCAATTGCCACGTGCCACGTTCGGCATGCTCCTGGCACACGTTACACCTGCTGCATTGCCCTGCTCCTGCTGCCTGTGCAGCTCCCACCGCCAGGCCAGGGTGCCACAGGCCACTGATACCACCTATATTTAACCCAAAACAAAATTGCTGCGTAATTTTTTGGAGGTGTCTTGGCTGAAAACTGTCATGTCCCAGTTGTGCGGTTGGACTTTGGACACAATGTGGGCTGCACGACCGCTGTCTGGAACCTAGGCCTAATGTTAACTGACAGCCATTTTTTGGGGGGGGGGGGGGGAGGTGTAGATCCCCACATCATCAATTAGTGTTCCCCTTTAAAAAATAATGATGCCACATGCCTCATATACCCTAAAAAAAACATTTTTAAAGCTATTTATAGGCCACTTCCATTTTTTCTATCCGGATATCTGAAATCGTCCGGATAGCCCCGATAATGCGTTCGGATATCCGCATGGACGCGGATATCTGAAAGTTCGGATTTAGATATCTGATCCGGATCCAGATATCCTGGTATCCGGATCCGGATCAATTCGGATTTTGAAAAGGGGTATCCGAGCAGCACTGCTTAATACTACTATCTAACTGTGGTATGATGACAACAGTGTTGAACCCACTCACTTTGAGATTCTTCTATAACCCCACGGTCTAGCATCTTTTTTACCTCTTCTGAGATGGCTTGTTGGCAAGCTTCAGGTGCCCAATATGGTTTTATATCACCTTTTTACACCTGGTTCAGTGACAATGGCCTCAATTCACTATGCTTAACTCCTGTCTTTAATAACTCTTCTGAGCTGTTTTACAGTTATCACAATTATATCACCATGGTGATAACTGTAAAACAGCTCAGAAGAGTCATTAAAGACAGGAGTTAAGCTTAGTGAATTGAGGCCAATGTCATGTTTTTTGACAGATGGTAGACCTGGAAGTTTTTAGAAGAGGTCATTGTTCCAAAGCAGAAACTGTTTAACGTCCGTCTTTCAGCTAACTGACAGAGTACTGATATCTGCTCTGCCTTTTCCTCAGGTAAGGTAAGTGACTCTTTGACTTTCCAGGGTTTTATTAGATTCACATGATAGATTTGGTAGGATTTTATTTTGCTGGCTGGTGAACACTATGGTTAGCTTTCCCAACAATTTCAGAGGGTCTTGTCATTTTGCTAAATGCTTACTTTCAACCGTGGAAATTAAAATGAGTACTCTATCCCCAGGATTAAATTACTGGACTTTTGCCAAAAGGTTATACACTTGAGATTGTGCTTGTGGACCTGTTGTAAGTGAACTTACTTAAACAATAGGCATTACCTTCTCAATTCTTTACTGCATTTGGGCAATGTGCTCTACTACATTTTTGTAAGGAGTTTGTTCCTGCTCCCACGTCTCCATAGCCACATCTTACAGACTTTGTGGATGACATCTGTAAACTAACTCAAAGAGGAAAATCCAGTGGATGTCTGTGGTACTGAGGTGTGCAATTGGTTAAGTTTTAGCACTTTATATAATTCTTTTGTTTCTTTTGACTTAAAAGTTGTGCCTTGGTCTGTGAAGATCTCTTTTGGAAAACCAACCCATGTGAACATCAGAAAAAGTTATTTAGCAATGCTTTTAGCAGTGGGGGGATACCGTCTGGATACCGTGAGGTCTCTGAATACCGTGTGGCATAGTCTAAGACCACCAGAATATTCTGGTGTCTTTTAGCAGACTTGACCAAGGGTCTAATGATATCTATTGCAATTAGTTCAAAGGGCACCTCAATTACAGTAAGGGGCCACCAAGGGGAAATGGGAGACTGGCTCAGTCACCTGACACACTGAGCAGGTTTCCCAGTAAAATTTCACATTTTTATGCACACCAGGCAAGTAAAATGTTTAAATAAACAAACTTTAGTTTTATTATCACATCCCAAATGACCTCCCCAAAGCATGTGATTGTGCCAGATCTAGCACAGTACATCTGTGGGATTGAGGTAACACTAATTGTTCAAATCTTTCTCCCTGTACTTCAACTACATGATACTCTGACTCTCCCACAGTAAGACAATGTTGCCCTCAGTTACATTCGCTGCAGCAGAGAATTTATCCTCCTTAGCAGTTATCACAAGTCCAGCTGGGGGTGTAAAGAACATGCCAGGAGTGTTAACCCCGAGCTGAACTCGTGGAAGCCGCCAGAGGTCTATGCAGTGCAATGAGTGTAGTGGGCGTTTTTCCCTCACCTCCCGGGGGATCCAGACCGACGTCGGCCGCCATTCTTCTTCCTCTCCTCCAAGGCTCTGCTTCCCCCTGGTGAGATTGCCAGCTGTCGTTATGATGACAGCTGGCAATCTCACTATAGGGTTACAGCGCCACCCGGAGGATGGAGTGAAAACTGCTGCGCTGGATCCCAGGGAGGTGAGTGAGTGCTGAGCTGCTGCAGATCTTCCTAGCAGCTGGATTTTTTCCTGGTTTTAGGGTCTAAAAACATGCAAAAGAATTGTACCGCTTTTAGACCCTAAAATCCAAAAAGAATCATACCGCCAATAGGGTTAAGAATAATGGTATAATTTATGCTACAAAGCCAGCAGAAAGAACCTAGGATTTGAACCATCAAAAACCCAAATACAAGGGAAAAATGTCAGAATTCCCCTGCCACCTTCACGAAGGTTAAATAGAACCAGAGACAAAGCACCCTCATGTAATTTACCGGATCAGCTGATTTCGGCGCACGGCTCTGAGAGTCGAACGCCAAAACTGGGCGCTCCATAGCAGCAATGCTATGCTGCGCGGGACACGTAGTGGTAATTCAGGGCTCTGACGGCTGCCAGAACCCAAATTACATCCCCCTCCAAGTTGTGCCAACTCGGAGGGGGAATAGTATTTAACCCCACCTCAGAGTTTAGCGGCATCGGTGAGAGTCGTCATTCGGCTCTCACCGCGCCGAACTGAGCGGCACCGAAATAATATGCATCCATATTTTACCATATATATCAATGGGAACATGACAGTAAACATCTACTCTGCTCTTTGTTTCATTCTTCACTGGTCAGTCTGAATGTTATCAGCTCTGATAAGAATCCCAGACTGAGCATTCAGTCTGGCTTTGCCCCGGAATGATTTTAGCTGAGTCAGTGTTCTGTGATGTCTTTTCAAGCCCAAGCCTGCCCCCTTGTGGCGCTGATTTCCTGCTACAAGGGGCAAAGCCAGACTGAATGCTCAGTCGGGGATTTTATCAGGGATGTTAACAAGCAGGCTGAGCAGTGAAGGATGAAACAGAGAGCGGGGTAGGTGTTTTCTCTAATGTTCCCACTGACATATATGGTAAAATAGATGAGGGTGCTTCCTCTCTGGTTTACTTTAAACAAAATGAGAGAGCTAGCTTTTCCAAGTGCTCCCAAATAGATCTCCCACAGGGGTGTAACTGTAAGGGAGCAGCCCCTGTGATTGCAGTGAAGTCCAGAGCAGTGAGGTGCCTCCAACTGCTAACCATCACTCCCTCGGATACAGTGGCTCTATCCTATAGGCTGGTGTTTTTGTTGCTATATTTGTTATCGGTCTGAAGATCACGATGGCCAAAACTGTTTTATGACCCTTGCAAGATGGGCCCCAAGGCTGTGAGGGTCATGAAGAGGAGGCAAGAGAAGGAGTGTGAACATTGGGGGCCCATCAACGTATTGCTGGAGGGCCCATGATTTGTAGTTACCTTGATCTTCCATAATAATCTTCTCTGTGCCTCATATCCTGCCATGCCTGAAAGGAGGTACACAAATGTCAGTGGAGACTTCAGAGTCAAGTTCAATAGGATTTTTGAGACACAGCAATTAGGCCCAACCTTTCATACTAAGTCAATAACGGTCAATAATATCAATAGTCCAAAGAGATGAACTGACTCTTGGGTGCATGCAAAAATCACTTTAATAATACATCCTACATAACTACAAAAGTACATAAATTGGACAATACACACAGTACAAAGACAAACAAGCAATAGCTAAAAAGACATAAAACCCCAAATGAGCTCAATTAGAGGCTGCAGTCCTCTGATTACAGATAGCAGATAACTGGTATTGATGCGGCACCACTGCAATTAGATAGAAACATGGGTAGTTCATAGGCTGTAAACACAAAGCTCCAAGAGCAAAACAACAGAGTGACCTGCAAAAAAACTTTGATGAGGATCACATCCTATAGTGTGTGGAGCCTAAGTCCTTGAACCAATTACAGACCAGGGAGATAGACATATGCACTGCAGATCATATGTTGCTGGACTCAATTGCAGTTCCATGCATATACAAATATCCAAGGTAGTGCCAACAAGTTCATAGAAAGCAGGTAGATCCACACACAAATATAGTCACACAGGTCTCCCAAGGCAGTAGATGTTATGTAGTGATCAGTGCTGCTCATCAGGATTCCGGATATCCGGGTAACCCGGATATCCAAACTTTTTTCAGCTATCCGACCGGATTCGGATTCTGGATACCTGAGCTCAAATCCAGATAGCAACCCGTGGATATTTGGTCGCATAGCCGGATATCCGCGGATATCATGCAGATATCCGGATCCGGGCACTGTAACCATGGAGATGATGTCCATGACATCATTCAGCCAACCAGAGGGCTCCCAGCCTAAGCCCAAGCAACCAATCACAGAGGGGAACCTTGGCCAGTCCCTCCTGTATATAAGGAGGGGGCCATGATGAGAATCTCGGCCTTGCTTTGTGTCTGCCACTGAGAGATAACTCCAGTGTGTTTGGCTAAAGCAAGTGCGTTATCCCAGTGATGAACCCAGCGTTTTTACACTTAAACACCTTCACTACACTATTGTTATATTGTGTTGTAGTTAGCTAGTCTGTGTAATTTGTTAGTGACAGTCAGTCTTTGAGCTGCAGCAGCTGCCTGCTAGTTAGGTCCTGTGTCTGTGTGTGTTGTACACAGTCTAGGCCTCCTGCTGCTGCTGGCTGGCCTGCTATTAGCCTTAGCTAGCTAGTAGTTAGACAGTATAGGTAGGTAGGTAGGATTACTGTGTTATTGTGTAGTTACTGGCTGCAGTGCTATACTTGTTAGAGTGTCAGAGTGTAACGATCGGTGTAACACAGAGAGGGTCTGATTACCGGTGATCTGCAGTATCACCGAGAATGCAGATATATACCTGATTATTGATGATCTGCAGTATCACCGATAATCAGATATATCTCTAACCTCTGGACACCTGAGTGATGAGAGTGTATTGGAGCAACAGTAATACTTTGAGGACCGCACCTGAGATCAGATGCTAGAGCAATAAGGAGTACTGCTCCGCAGCAAGTTCCTTCCGTTAGTCTGAACTCTCCGCAGGGAGGAGTCAGGCTGAGAGAGGGAAGGACAGAACGTGAGTGACACCAATGAGGGGGTGTCACTGACAGATCTGTGAACTATCTCTTAACAGGAGAGATCGTTCTCGAGGTCGGGCAGGCCAGGTCGTTAACACACGGACAGATAAGGTACAGAGACAGGAAACAGATGCAGAATCCTAAGGCTAGCAGAGTTTGGCAATAGAGTATCAGAATGACAAAGGTACAAAATCAGAGATCAGAAGAATGGTCAGGAAAGCAGAAGGTCATAACAAATAATCAACAATTCCTAGACTAAGGTGTGAGTTCCTTGGTCATCAACACCTTGGAAACTGATCTAAATAATAACACAGATAATAGCAGAAATTCAAGACTAAGGTGTGAGTTCCTTGATTGTCAACACCTTGGAAACTGGTCTAATATAACACAGATACTGACAAGGTCTGAGTGCTACCACGTAGTGATCGCAACGCCAGACACCAGAGGAATGACCAGCTCCCAGTATATATACACCAGAGCTCTCCTGCGGCTCCCCTAAGTGCTGGACCAATGAAACCTGAAAGAATTGTCAGCTGACCGGCCTGGTCAGCTGACACCCCTCTGGCTGTCATAAATGCTCTGCCTCTCCGCGCGCGCACGCGTCCTTCTGAATCTGTGTGGACTATCAGTCCCAGCCACACGAGACAGGTGTTGTAATGCCTCTGCTGTTTTGGATGCGGAATCCGCCGCACCGCTGTCCGAGCGTGCGGCGTCTTTTCCGCGTTCAGCAGTACAGACGGAAGTAGGCCTATGCGTGCAACCCGCCGCGTCGGACGCGGAATTCACCGCCCTGTTCTCTGGGCATGCGGCGGTTTCTCCGCCCCCTGTCAGGCTAGTGAATGCAGGTCTCTGCGCGCAGGCTGCCGCGGAATCAGCCGCCTTACTCTGAGTACTTGCGGCACCTTTTCCGCGTTTTCTCACACAGAGTAGTACTGTGTTAGCTAGCTACTACAGATTATTGCAGTGCTGCTGTGCTGCTGACTGAGCAGTGAGCAGTGTCAGTGTGTCATGTTGTACTCTGCTGTCTGTCACTCCGTGCTGATTCTCAGTCCAAGCCCGCTAATAAAGTACAAGTACCCCACACATCATCTCCGACATCAACACATCTCTTGTACTATGTCTGGCACTGGCAGCTGGGGGAGGGGCAGCAAGGCCAAGAGGAGAGGGAGCAAAATCGCGGTCTCCGTCAACAGTTCTGCCACATCAGTCTCCATTCCGCCGCTACCCACTGTCGGTCCAGCTGTTAGGGGGAGTCACGCTGCAGAGGCGCAGCAGCGTGTAGCGGCCATTTTCAAGCAGGGTCAGCGCCGCAAATTGGAGGAGAAAGACATCTGATGGTGGATGATGAGCAGGCCACCATCAGCCCTACAAAACACATTCTGGGGGAAATGGACTTTGTGGAAGAGTCTCAGATGCTGACAGTAATTATTGGGCGGGAGTCCATCCTCCATGATGTGTCAGCAGAAGAGGAGTTTGGGGCGGGCTCATCATCCCAGCAGTTGTTTGAGGAGGGGGAGTTTGATGTTGATGACGATGAGGTGAAGGACCAGGACTACCATCCACCGGAGGGGGATGTCAGCTCTGACTCTGAGGAGGAGGATGATTCAGTGGGTCTGGCACAGAGGATTAGCATTGAAAGGATTGGCGTGACCCACAGCCTGCTGCTCCATCTGCCACTACTACCACTACCACACCACTCAGCCCCAGGCCCCAACCACCACTGGGAGAAAAGCAGCAGCAGCAGCATCCCATTCTGAGCGACGTAAGGGCAAACTGCAATCCCCAATATGGCAGTTTTTTCATCTGCCCTCACTTGATAGCAAGTTTGTAACTTGTAATGTGTGCCATGTGAAGATGAGCAGAGGGTCTAACCCCTCCAATTATGGCACCTTCAGCTTCATTAACCATCTGGCCAATAAACACCAAACGGAGCACCAGGAATTCAAGAGGCTGAAGGAAGCTAGCGCTGGCCCTTGCAGTGGTCAGAGCACCTCCATAACCCACTTTGCCACTCCTGCCACCACTGAGGCCTGTTCAGGCAGCCAGTCCTCCTCAGTGGTCTCCTCTGCTCCCTCCTCAGCTTCCCATGCAAGCTCAAACTGCCACCACCACCAGACCCTGCTGAGTGAGTCGTTCGTGGTGAGGGCTCAGCCTCCCGGCAGCTGTCGCATACGCCAGCTGAACGGCTTGCTTACACGGGCCATGTCCTCCCAGCTCCTCCCGTACTTGTTTGTGCAGGAGGGGAGCCAGATGCGTGCGCTCCTGCAGTGCGCAGCGCCGGATTGGCCAATCCCCAGCCATCACTACTTATATACTACTACTATACTGTGTACAGCCCTTGCAGTTGCAGCAGCACTGGAGCATGTCTCTCAGTGTGCATTCAGCAAGCCAGGACAATCTGTCTCATCATGGCAACCCCCATTATACAGGGGGGCTCGCCAGTGTTCCTTTCTGTGATTGGGTGCCAGGGTTTAGGCTGGGAGGCCTCTGATTGGCTCAATGAGGTCAGATGGGGCTGGCCAAGGTTCCCCTCTGTGATTGGTTGCTAAGGCTTCTGCTGGGAGCCCTCTGATTGGCTCTAGGACGTCATCACCTTAGTTACAGTATTTTGGATCTGGATATCCGCAATATCCGCGGATATCCGGGTTATGCGGCCAAATGTCCGCAGATAGCTATCCGGATTTCTTTAGAAATCCGGAATCTTGAATCTGATCTGGATAGCGTAAAAATGGTCGGATATCCGGGTTACCCGGATATCCGGAATCCGGATGAGTATCCCTAATGGACAGACTGACTTTTCTGAAAATGAACCAGGCTTGGGTGGAAGGTGAGTTCCTGGTCCCTGTTGTTGGCAAGAGGGGGAAATGAAGTGGCTGAGTGGGAATCACTATGCCTGCCTTACCACTACCCTTTACCACCTCAACCTCCTGGCTCCATCTTCATTATTAAAGCCAGGTTAAAAAAATTTTTTACAGTCATGGTACTACCAACACTAGGTGCCATGGTGATGCAGTATCTGGTTGTGGATAGGCACACCTTGCCGTGAATGTTGGGTGCTCAGCCTTGATGCAGAAGCAACATCGATCCAGTAACAGCAATTCTAGTTCGTCTGGCACACCAGTATTAATAAGCAAGCAGTTTTATTGTATGCACAACATGACAATTGTTTCGGGGCCATGGCGGGTCCCCTTCATCAGATAATGTCTGCACTTTATCTGATGAATGGGACCTGCCGTGGCCCCGAAACAATTGTCATGTTGTGCATACAATAAAACTGCTTGATTATTAATACTGGTGTGCCAGACAAACTAGAATTGCTGTTGCTAGGTGCCGTGGTGATGATCTGAACACAATTGCTGTGTAATTTTTTTGGAGGTGTCTGTGCTGTCCACGTTGTGGGGAGGCCCCAACTGCGGCAGTACAACCGCTTCCTGGAACCTCTCCTTTTTAATGTTTTACCTGTGCCGTGATACCAACACTAGGTGCCATAGTGATTATCTGAACACAATTGCTGTGTAATTTTATGGAGGTGTCCGGCCTGAAAACTGTCATGTCCCAGTTGTGCGATTGGACTTTGGACACAAGGGGCTTGATTTACAAAACGGTGCTAACTTTAGCACTGGCCCTTAGCACGTCTAAACTCAGTTGAAATGTGAGAAGTAGTGATCGTGCGCAAAGTGCCCATTAAAGCCTATGGGACTTGGCGCGCGTAAAACTTTGCGCGCGTAAAACTTTGTGCGCACAAAGTTAGTGCGCGATCTGATTGAGAAATCCGGTACTAACCTACTTAGCACCCTGGTTAGCGCTAGTGTTGGGCGAACAGTGTTCGCCACTGTTCGGGTTCTGCAGAACATCACCCTGTTCGGGTGATGTTCGAGTTCGGCCGAACACCTGGTGGTGTTCGGCCAAACTGTTCGCGTTCGCCCGAACTGCCAAATTACTAGCCGAACAGGGCCCCTGTTCGGCCGAACAGGGCCCTGTTCGACCGAATACGGCCCCCCTATGGGGTCGCAGGCATAAGGGGGGAGCATGCCCCGATCGCGGGGGGGGTCGGAAATTCCCCCCACCCCCTCCGCTAGCGCTCCCCCCTCTGCCCGCTTCCCCATACAAAAGTTGCAAGAAGTACCTGTGTCCGGGTGGTAGTGGGTGGCTGTCTGGCTGGCAGTGGGCGGCACTATGCAGTGACTAAATGAGGAGGAGGAGTCCGGAGAGTGACGCGTTGAGGGAGGCCGGGCAGCGGGCGGTTCAGCAGTACTACTTCTGAACCGCCCGCTGCCCGGCCTCCCTCAACGCGTCACTCTCCGGACTCCTCCTCCTCATTTAGTCACTGCATAGTGCCGCCCACTGCCAGCCAGACAGCCACCCACTACCACCCGGACACAGGTACTTCTTGCAACTTTTGTATGGGGAAGCGGGCAGAGGGGGGAGCGCTAGCGGAGGGGGTGGGGGGAATTTCCGACCCCCCCCCGCGATCGGGGCATGCTCCCCCCTTATGCCTGCGACCCCATAGGGCCCCTACAAGCGGGATGTTCGGGGAGTTCGGGGTTCGGCCCGAACATGCCGAACATTGCGGCCATGTTCGGCGAACTTTCCCGAACCCGAACATCCAGGTGTTCGCCCAACACTAGTTAGCGCGCCTAAAGACTTTAGACGTGCTAAGTAGGTTAGCACCTCTTAGTAAATCAAGCCCAATGTGGGCTGCACGACCACTGTCTGGAACCTAGTCGTGATGTTGACAGCCATTTTTTTTTTTGGGGGGGGGGGATTTTAAGTCCCCACATCATCAATTAGTGTATCCCTTTAAAAAAAACATGATGCTACATGCCTCATTTACCCTAAAAAACGATTTAGAAGCAATTTAAAGGCCACTTCCGGTTTTCTATTCGGATATCCGAAACCGCTTGGATACTGAGGTCAGATATCCGGTTCGGATCGCAAAAATTTGAACTCAGATATCCGACCCGGATCGGATATCGGGGTATCTGGATCCAAATCGGATCCGGATTTTGAAAAGGGTATCCGAGCAGCACTGACTACAACCCACACCGCTGTGCCAGTTCTGCAGGGGGACAGGAGTGAAACCCATGGAGAGGAAGGGAGGATCACCCAGTCGGTGGACAGATTGACCAGGCTTGTGTTGAAGGTGAGTTCCTGGCCCTCGCTGTTGGTGAGAGGAGGACCTGAAGTGGCTAGGATCCCAGACTCTTCCTCACTCAAGCCTAATTTGCCATTACCAGGAGTTTTATTTGTGTGTTTTAAATTCTCATGTGTTCACTTCCATTTCAAACCCCCCCCCCCCCCCCCCCCCACAAAAAAAAATGGTGTTTAAAAAAAATAAATAATAATAATAACATTATTTGGGGATGTCTGGGTTAAAGACTGTGCTGACCGAGTTGTGGGGAGACCTTAACTGCGGCTGCACGATCGCAGCCTGGAACCTCCTGGTGCTATTGGTTTTGTTTATTCCTGCTGTGTTCCCACTGCCAGGGTCCAAGGCCTATGCTGCTGCCACACGCTACTCCTCCTGCTGCTGCAAAAAATTTTAACAAATGTTTCCTGCTGTGTTCCCACCACTAGGGTCCACAGCCTACGCTTCTGCCATACACAAATGCTGTAGCTATGAAATGAAAAAAAAAAGTGGGGTGTCTGTGTTAAAAACTATGCTGTTCCAGTTGTGTATTGGACTCAATGTGGGCTACAAAACAGCTGCCTGAAACTTCCTGGTGTTATTGTTTTGGTTTATTCCTGCTGTGTTCCCACTGCCTGGGTCCACGGCCTACGCTGCTGCCACACACTACTCCTCCTGCTGCAAAAATTGTTACAAATTATTCCTGCTGTGTTCCCACCACCAAAATCCATGGCATAAAAAGAAGTAGAATAATATTTGGAAGAAGAAGAAGACTTAGAAGAAGAAGAAGAAGAAGAAGAAGAAGAAGAAGAAGAGGAGGAAGAGGAAGAAAAAGAAGAATATTAGGAAGAAGAGTAAGAAGAAAAAGAGTAAGAAGGAAAATAAGAAGAAGAGGAATAAGAAGAAGAGGAAGGAGAAGAAGTTTTAGAAGACGAGTGAGAAGAAGAGTAAGAAGAAAAAAAAGAAGAGAAAGAAGAAAAATAAGTGTTCAAGAAACGAGTGAGCTTATGCCAACTTACATGCCATGCATTTATCTGGTTTTCATGGTAAAAGTTAACTGTACTGGGGTACCAGTACCTTCCGCAGCAGGTGTGCAAAAGTGCATATAAAATGAGGAGGCGGAATCATTGTGTACTAGGAACATCCACCAAGACCTGAGGTTTTGGAGTCTACTATCCAGCCATCATAATATGACCCACGTCAGTGTTACTTAGATCCTAATTCTTGCCCATTTTATTTGCTTTCAATGCATTACCCTCAAGAAGAGGTAGCTATTCAATAAGGAGTCCTTGGGAAAGATTCCATAACACTGCTACTGCCTACTGAACATGTTCTAGTGGCTGCAGCTCAAGTGCGTTGAGTCTGACAGGAAATAAAAATTGCTATATAAATGTTGAAATTGTTATTAATTTTTCATTAAGAACTAACATTTCACTTGTTTCACTTAATGTCACCTATATGTGGTTTTAAAGTTGCAATTGATCAGGGTATATTCTGTGGTCAATAGAAACCTTAAACATTCTGATCAATTCCTAAACAATTGCTTTGGTTTCAGTATTGAAAACATTCGCTGATAAATTATGCTGAGATCATTAAGGCTTACTTGCTAATGAAGCTACTAACATCTGTAGCAACTTATGTCCCCACAGGAAAAAAAGTCTTTTGCAGTTTCTCCAGGAGTTTGATCCCTTAAGACTAATTATAAGGCATCTCTTTAAACCAAATCCCAAGCAAGTATAAGGCCCCGTGCCTTCTATAAATACTGGACTGAGATACATTGTCCTTCAGCAGACCTGTCAAGGTCTGCATTAGGACAACATTTACAATGCTCATAAGAAATTCCATGGTATCAAGTCATGGTATCGTCCATTGAAAACATCTCAGAGGTAAGCAATGACTTCATTTTTGTGTGGTTCGTTGAAGTGGATTCATTAAGGTACTTCTACGCTGTTCTTCTTCTTGCATTATATGCAACCACAATGTTTGTGAGCTCAATGATAGTCTATCTCTCTTGGACAGAAGAAAGCTTGCATGAACCGATGTACATCTTCATATGTGCTCTGAATGTCAACGTGATGTGTACATGTTCATCTCTGCACCCTAAGTTACTAATTGACCTGCTCTCTAAATGCTCAACCATCTCACTCACTGGATGCTTCTCTCAGGCCTTCTTTATACAGACACCTATTTGCATTGAAATTTATATCTTCACCATTATGGCATATGATAGATATCTGGCTGTAGGAAATCCTCTGAGATACCCTACTCTAATGACAACCTTGACAAGTCTAAAATTGTTATCAGCTATATGGGTTGCTGCCATGATAACTGTGATTGGGGCCATATTATTAACAGCAAGATTGACCTTTTGCTCAAAAATCATAGATAATTTCTTTTGTGAGACCTTTTCTCTTCAACGATTAGCGTGTGATGACACAAGTGTTAACGTTATCTATGGATCATTTATGACGTTGTTTCAGGTGTTTGGCAGTGTGCTTGTGATTGTTTACTGTTACATAAGGACGGCTCTCATCTGCCTAAAACTTTCTGCGAAGGCCTTTCAAAAAGCCACCCAGACACTGGTGACTCACATCATGGCCTTTTCGACATTCATGGTTTCATTAATGTTTTTTGCTTTCAGATACAGACTAAGTATTGGTTCCTTCTCAACAGCTGCACTAATTGTCATTGGTGTGATTGGTGCATTTGCATCTACTACTCTTAACCCTTTGATCTACGGGATAAGGACGCAGGTTCTAAGGGTAAAAATTGTGCACACTTTGAAAACATTAACTGAAGTAAAATAATAAACACCGTTCACAATTTTCAATTGATTTAGCATCATTATTTTAATGATAATAATCGTGTAATACTTCTCTACAGCATTTTAACCCTTGGACTGCCAGTAGGTTTTTGCTTTTTAAGGCCTCTTTCACAGTAAGACGTTGCGCAAATTACAACGCAATGCCCCGAAAAAGGCGCACAGTAATACTAAGTCTGTGCGACATTCACAGTGCACACGTTGCATCTGCGTGTAACGTGTAGCGTTATTAGAAAGTGCCCCATGCTGTGTGTTATACACGTTATTAGCTACGTTGGACTGTTTGCACATGCTCAGTAATGACTTGGAAGCATACTTTTTTATACTGTATGCTCTACTGTATGCGCCGATAATGGGGCATTAAGTTGCGTTGCGACTTTTTTGAGGCATTGCGTTGTAATTTGCGTTGCGACTTTAATGTCGCATCAAAACGCAACGTCCTACTGAGAAAGAGGCCTCAGGCCTCTTTTACAGTGTGACGTTAAAGTCGCACGTTAAAACAACATTTAACGCAGAATAACTCACTGCAATGAAAAATCAATGCCCCATTCACAGTGCATACGTTGCGTTGGTGACTAACGCTGCACGTTAAGTAAAAGTGCTGCATGCTGTGTGTTATACACATTATTAGCTGCGCTGGACTGTTTGCGCATGCTCAATAATGACTTGGAAGCATACTTTTCATTGCCTGTATGCTCTACTGTATGCGACGATAACGGGGCATTAAATTGCGTGGCGACTTTTTTGGGGCATTGCGGTGTAATTTGCGTTGCGACTTTAACGTCGCATCAAACCGCAACGTCCTACTGTGAAAGAGGCCTAAAGCAATACATCAGTGCCAGTTTCATTTGTCATTCTATTTATAATACGTTTCACCCAAATCAACTTGTACCAAAGTCCATAATATTCAGTACAGATGTCACTGAGGTGCAAATGCATTTGAGATGATTGATAATTATTTGTGACGATTGTTATCAGCGAATTACAATTATGTGAAATTTCACAATTACGCCTGTTTCCCCCTTTTTTTTTTTTTTTTTTTTGCATCCCCTGTTTCACTGCCCATCCTTGTCTCCCTTCCCTGTCATGCATTTTGTCCAGATACTACATGTTATTACTACATTTATATATGACAGGTCGCTATAATCTGATGCAGTATATTGTGTTTTTATGCAGATTTTGTTTTATATTTATATATTATAGTGGTATACTCCACTTTTAGCTTTTTGATGCTTGTACCTTTAAGGCTAAGACTCACACCTTTAAGGGTGTGGTCTTGTATCCTACATAATCTGTATGAACACCTGTCTTGGCAAGCTATGATTAAGGAGCCATACATCGCTCCGATACGCGTGAGCTTTTTACTTGTACACTGGTAATGGATTAAGATGGATTTACAATAAAGTATTTTTTCTACTTCACCCTACCTCCTGGTGTAGCGGGACTTCCTTGGATATTTATGGACTTTTGGCATTAATCTCCCTGCTCCCATCTGTGTACACACGTAAGTGAAGCGGTCTACCTTTTTGCTTTGAAGTAGGTTTGTGCTTTAGACATTTTCGGCATATGGATGGAAAAACTCAGAACACCTATAGACGTCAGCAACAGTCTTAAGCTACGTACACACATACGACAACGATCGCTCGTTTTGAACGACGAACAAACTTTTAATTGATGAAACAACGACCTAAATAAAGTTACATAGTTACATAGTTACATAGTTATTTTGGTTGAAAAAAGACATACGTCCATCGAGTTCAACCAGTATAAAGTACAACACCAGCCTGCTCCCTCACATATCCCTGTTGATCCAGAGGAAGGCGATAAAAACCCTTACAAGGCATGGTCCAATTAGCCCCTAAAGGGAAAAATTCCTTCCCGACTCCAGATGGCCAAGTTAGCTTTTAAAGGTGTGTAACGATCTGATCGTTAGAATGAACGTTACATCACGTAAAGCAACTATTGCGCCTGCGCAAAAAAATGAAAAGTTCCATGGAGAAATAGCGAAATTCAAGTCAAGCCTAGTACGAATGACCGTTTCCCAACGATGTACTACTTTTGCAAACGATCGTCGTTGGAACAAATCCGCCAAGCTAGATCGTTCATTTTTAACGATCTAGCTCGTCCGTCGTTAGACTTAATAGTCGTTGGCTGCTTCATTTTAAACGATCGTCGTTTGAAATGATCAGGGAATGATCGTTTCAAACGACTATAGTGGCATGTGTGTACGCACCTTAAAGAGACTCCGTAACAAAAATTGCATCCTGTTTTTTATCATCCTACAAGTTCCAAAAGCTATTCTAATGTCCTCTGACTTACTGCAGCACGTTCTACTATCACCATCTCTGTAATAAATCAACTTATCTCTCTCTTGTCAGACTTGTCAGCCTGTGTCTGGAAGGCTGCCAAGTTCTTCAGTGTTGTAGTTCTGTGATGCATCTCCCCACTCCAGGCCCCTCTCTGCACACTGCCTGTGTATTATTTAGATTAGGGAAGCTTCTCTCTTCTCTCTTATCTTTTACAAGCTGGATAAATCCTCCTCTGACCTGGCTGGGCTTTCACATACTGAGAAATTACATACAGGCAGAGCTGTCTGCACTCTGCAGGAAGAAACAGCCTGACACTTCAGTGGAAGATAGCTGCAGGGGGAAAGAAACACACAAATGATCTCTTGAGATTCAAAAGGAAGGCTGTATACAGCCTGCTTGTGTATGGATGTATTTTCTATGTGTGGACATACTGTACATCAACCTACTTCCTGTTTTGGTGGCCATTTTGTTTGTTTATAAACAAACTTTTAAAAACTGTTTTTAACCACTTTTAATGCGGCGAGGAGCGGCGAAATTGTGACAGAGGGTAATAGGGGATGTCCCCTAACGCACTGGTATGTTTACTTTTGTGCGATTTTAACAATACAGATTCCCTTTAAGGCCGGGTGCACACATGGCAGAAACACTTGTGGAGCAGGAATCACTGCATTTTATGCAGCAATGTTAGTCTATGGGACGCAGGACCAGCATTCCACCTGTGATTTACATACATTTGCATAGTATGCAAGCTGACTGCCAAAACGCACATAATGAAAGTCTATGGAAAGGAAATATGTATTCTGTTTTCCATGCATTTTCTGCAGCATTTTTAATTAAAAAGTAAAGATCTCTGATGTGTTGTTTCTTCCTGTTGTCTTCCTAATGATTTGCATATATTTAATAAAAAAAAACGCATAGAAAACACATATGCTTTTTCTCTTAGTGAACCGCAAACGCATACGAGCGCATGCAGTACTCGTGAAAAATGCATCTGCGTAAAAAATGCACAATGCAAACGCACTAAAAAAACGCATTAGCCTAACGCAAACGTACCTGCGGAAAACACCAGAAAAAAAACGCTATGCTATATGTGAACCTAGCCTAAGGGTTAAAATAAATAAAATTAAAAAAACAGTTACTAATCAAAACAATTATCAGTTACATTTTTTTTCGACCATTTTTATGTTTTTATAAATTAACTGAAGTGTCTTCAATCACTTTTATACATTTATTTTTAAAAGCAATAGTCAATAAATATAGGATTTAAAGCTATACTTTTTTTTTTTTTTAAATGTATGTGTTTATATATGGTTTACTCTTCAGCAAAATGTTTATCCTGTTAATTTTTGTAGTGACAACTGGAAATAAAATATTTTTACTTGAATAAAATATGAACTTTATTTTTACGTTGTGTAACTCTGTAATTTGAATTTGTGTAACAGTGAAAATGTAATTTAACAAAACTTCCATAAACATTTAAGGGTGCTATGTGATTTTAGCACTATGGACTAGGGACAGTCATGTTTAGGAGAACTCGTAGAGAAGCATGTGATTTGGCTGATCAGCTGATAGATTTGCAAAGCTCTGATTTGCTGAGATCACATCCTGCTTTAGCACATGAGCATCATGACTAACAAATCAGAGACTTCCATATCTACCACCTGACCAAACTGATCACATGCTTCTCCATGAGTTATCCTAGACAGGACCGGACCAGTGTCGGACTGGGAGCTGGGAAAGCTGAGGAAATCCACTTGCTGGCCAAGCAGCAGTAATCAGATGTTGCTGCTCACAGTGAAGACTTGCTGCAGGTTTCTATTTGGAGTGATAACACAGGGTAAGGGTAAGTGTTTTTGTGTAATAAAAAAAATGTAAAAAGCACACCAGCATTGACATGGTTAAAAACGCTTGGCCACAAAACGCATGCAAATTGGCATGGAAAAACGCATCTGCATGCGTTTTCCGCACTGGAATCGCAACGCACAATTGGAAATGGGCCCGTACTGCTGCTTGGACAGAAGGTGGAGTTTTTTCACCTCCTCCCAGTCCGACACGATCCTGACTACTATGGACATGCATTCAAGCTTACACCTGTGCACAGATTATATATGACTTAAAAATTAATAAATTCCCTCTCTTAAAATCAAGGTGTGTGTGTGTGTACAGATGATTCTATTCATTCCTATGAGAAAAATTAACCTAATAATGCAAGTGGTATTTAAGTTAAACTTAAAGCGAATCTGTACAGTCCGATTTGTACAATAAAAAAACATACCAATCGAGTCACTGTGATCTCCTGGATCCCTCTTTGCCGTTTCCGATAATCTCCGCCGCGATCCTGGCTTTTAATCGCCAGTTTTAGGCATTGTTTATAAACAATTGTTTGCTTATTTATTGTAAATATTTATTTTATTTTACATAGTTACATAGTTATTTTGGCTGAAAAAAAGACATACGTCCATCGAGTTCAACCAGTATAAAGTACAACACCAGCCTGCTCCCTCACATATCCCTGTTGATCCAGAGGAAGGCGAAAAAATCCTTACAAGGCATGGTCCAATTAGCCCCTAAAGGGAAAAATTCCTTCCCGACTCCAGATGGCAATCAGATAAAATCCCTGGATCAACATCATTAGGCATTACCTAGTAATTGTAGCCATGGATGTCTTTCAACGCAAGGAAAGCATCTAAGCCCCTTTTAAATGCAGGTATAGAGTTTGCCATAACGACTTCCTGTGGCAATGCATTCCACATCTTAATCACTCTTACTGTAAAGAACCCTTTCCTAAATAAATGGCTAAAACGTTTTTCCTCCATGTGCAGATCATGTCCTCTAGTCCTTAGAGAAGGCCTAGGGACAAAAAGCTCATCCGCCAAGCTATTATATTGCTCTCTGATGTATTTATACATGTTAATTAGATCCCCTCTAAGGCGTCTTTTCTCTAGACTAAATAAACCCAGTTTATCTAACCTTTCTTGATAAGTGAGACCTTCCATCCCACGTATCAATTTTGTTGCTTGTCTCTGCACCTGCTCTAAAACTGCAATATCTTTTTTGTGATGTGGTGCCCAGAACTGAATTCCATATTCCAGATGTGGCCTTACTAGAGAGTTAAACAGGGGCAATATTATGCTAGCATCTCAAGTTTTTATTTCCCTCTTAATGCATCCCAAAATTTTGTTAGCTTTAGCTACAGCGGCTTGACATTGAGTACGATTTTTTTAACTTGTTGTCAATGAGTACTCCTATCCTAAGTCCTTCTCCAAGTTTGATGTCCCCAACTGTATCCCATTTATTTTGTATGGTGCTAGACCATTAGTACGTCCAAAATGCATGACTTTACATTTGTCAACATTGAATTTCATCTGCCATGTATGTGCCCATATAGCCATCCTATCCAGATCCTGTTGCAATATGACACTATCTTTCTGAGAGTTGATGATTCTGCACAATTTTGTATCATCTGCAAAAATAGCAACAATGCTCACTACTGCATCTACTAGGTCATTAATAAATAAATTGAAGAGCACTGGACCCAGAACAGACCCCTGTGGGACCCCACTGCTAACAGTCTCCCATTTTGAGTACGATCCATTGACCACAACTCTTTGTTTTCTGTCCATTAGCCAGTTCCCTATCCATGAACACATTTTATTTTTATTAAATGTCCCTATTTTTTAAAATTAGTTTAATAATCCTACCTCCCTCCACCCCCGTCAGCCTATCAAATGGATCGACTGTCACAGCGGATCGCTCCTGTATCCCCCCCAGGGGGACAGCCCTGTCACACATATAGCGCTGCTGTATGATCACAGCACTGTACAATGTTAACAGGCAGCGGTTTCGGGGTGGCGGCTGGGAGGCTGAAGGCGGAGCAGAGCTCCGTCATTCGTGATACCCGGCAATCTCCATTCCAGACCATTCATGCCAATCGCCGTGGAGTGGTCCTGGGGCTGCCATGCTGCTCACGCCAATCGGTGTGGTGCAATCATTAAGCAGTTAAGGAGGACAGTGGGAACAAGAGGGAAAAAAAGACCTTGTAGTTTTTGAGAAAATCAATGTTAAAGTAAAAAAGTCGCTATTTAAATGCGTTAAAATGACAGATAATGGCCTCAATTCACTAAGATCATGCTGGAGATAATAAGGCAAGAGAAAACTTACCTCCACACAGTGAGAGAGTTATCTTATCTCTTCATTCCTTAAGTTTAGTGATGGCCCGAACGGTTTGCACGCAAACTTATTTGCGCAAACCTCGCTGGTTCGCGTTTGCGTCGAATTGCGAACTTTTATGCGAGTTCGACCCGCCCCTATACTACATCATTGGGCTAAACTTTGACCCTCTACATCATAGTCAGCAGACACATGGCAGCCAATCAGGCTGCACTCCCTCCTGGAGCCCCCCTTATATAAGGCAGCAGCATCGGCCAGGACCTCACTCTGTGTGCTGCTGCCCATTTTAGTGAGAGAAGGGAGAGACATTGGAGAGATAGGGAAAGCGATAGTTAAGAGGTCTGTTAAGTTGCTCCTTGCTGATATTTGTTGATAAAAAGCACCACCAAAACAGCTCTTTTGAGACCTAATGTTCTTGTGATGTGTTTTTTTTATTTTTTTTTATGTGTGGCCCACTGACACTGCATATACAGCCCTGTCTGTCACAGATGGCCCTTGCTAATTGCTATACTGTTCCAGGCCCAG
Source organism: Hyperolius riggenbachi (assembly GCF_040937935.1). Lineage (NCBI taxonomy): Eukaryota > Metazoa > Chordata > Amphibia > Anura > Hyperoliidae > Hyperolius > Hyperolius riggenbachi. The sequence continues at coordinate 28,470,413 of NC_090647.1, forward strand.
CACATTCAGCACACCTTTTCAGTGCACCTGTGTGACCGCATGCTGTGTTATATAGCAGTCCGTGTATACCTTTCACTGCACCTGTGTGACTGACAGCACATTGTTATACCAGTAGTAGTCACTGCAACCTTTTCACTGCACCTGCGTGACTGCACATTGTTATACCAGCAGTCACTGCAACCTTTTCACTGCACCTGTGTGACTGACTGTACATTGTTATACCAGCAGCAGTCACTGCAACCTTTTCACTGCACCTGTGTGACTGCACATTGTTATACCAGCAGTCACTGCATAGCTTTCACTGCACCTGTGTGACTGCACATTGCATTATACCAGTCAGTGCATACCTTTCACTTCATCCCCCGCAATATGGACAAAACAATAGGCAGAGGCAGGCCACCCGGCAGGTCTGTTCGAGGTCGTGCTGTCGTGATTTCGTGCGTCCCTCAACCAAATTACAGTGTTCAGAAGAAGGCACGTGCCATCAACCCCCAATATTGTCAGGACGTAGTTGACTATTTAACACAGAACACCTCATCTTCCTCAGCTTCCACACGGAAGCATGACATATCTTCCTCCTCCTGCTCTGATTCTGGTACCCCACTTAACACTCCGTCGGCAGCCATCACCAAAGTGCCATCATCCCAGGGCTCAGCGGTGTGGACATTTTTTTTGTGTGTCTGCCTCAGATGAGAAAGCGATGCAATCTTTACTCTCTGCCACCAAAAATTGAGCCGTGGAAAGACCAAGACCCGCGTAGGTACAACTACCCTACGAAGGCACATGATTGCAAAGTGCAATGGGATGACCACCTGAGGAAAATCAGCACACAAAAGCAAATCCACACACTGCAGTGAAAGATACCATGCCGCAATTATTTCTCAAAAAAGGGGATACCCAAACTGTACCGTGATGTTGAAAGGCAAGTGGTGTCATCTCTGGCACACAGCGTTGGGTCAAGAGTCCATCTGACCATGGATGCCTGGTCTGCAAAGCACGGTCAGGCCTGCCCAAAGACAGTCCCCACATACAGCATCTCTGCCTGCACGCCGTGTGACTGCCTGCCCAAAAGTAAGTCAGTCCCCATACAGCATCTCTCCCTGCAGGCCGGTTGACTGCATTCTCCACCACCACTAACAGGGTCCAGGACTCCAGGTAGATTCCTGAAATTTTAAGGCCGCTGTTAGCAGCAGCCACTATAATAATTTTTCTGGTGCGTGTACATGCCTGCCTAATTTTTCTGGCTGCACTGTGGCTGCAACAACAATACAAAAGGCATGTACATGCGTCAATTCCCCTTTGTGATTGTTACCTTGCCACAGTGATGGGGCTTGCTTATCACAATGAAGCAATGACCAGCTATATGAGTGTGTTGGGGGGCACACCTGACCCAAGATAATAAGGTCGTTGCTTCATTGTGGACAGACCAAATTTGATCAGCTGGACACTCAGTCACTGTTGTTCTGTCATTGAGCTACCTCAACCCCACCATATGGGCTTGAAAACCACTATCGCCTGCACTTGGTGTGCACCAGTCCAGCACGGCCGTCACTAAGCAAACAGCTGTTTGCGGTGCGTTACACAGTGAGTTTGGTCGGTCAGTGTGCAGCAGTACACTAATTACACTACCTGATTGATGTATACACATGCAAGATGTTTTCAAGCATTTTAGGACTTTAATTTAGGAATGCAATGTGATTTCTGCCCTTAGGGATTATAACCCTGCTGTGCATCAAATGTGGATTTTCCCCAGGACTTTTGGTGTGTATCTCACTCCGCCATGCCCCCCTCCAGGTGTACTGTTAGACCCCTTGAAACATCTTTTCCATCGCTTTTGTGGCCCGAATTAGTGTTTGTAGTTTTGGAAGTTCACCTGCCCATTGAAGTCTATTGCGGTTCGCAATGTTCACCGGTTTGCAAACTTTTTTCACATGTTTACGTTCGAGGTCCGCGAACCTAAAATCGGAGGTTCGAGCCAACTATACTTAAAGTGGATGCGATATGAACTTTTACTCGTTGCATAATTGTGTTCCTTTCCTATTGTTTATAGGGCATTCCTCAAGCCAAATACTTTTTTTGTTTTTGTTTTAATACTCTAATTCCCTATAAACTAAACAAGCCCAGCCCACAGTTTTTCAGAGAGCATTGGTAGTAGCAAGGGCTCATGGGAGCTCAGTCTGGGCAGGAGTCGGGGGAGGTATTACTAGCCAGAGATTTCAGAGGCAGAGGGGAGGAGGGAGAAGGAGGGGGGATTAGGTTTTTTTTCACAGAAGGTGCAGATAAGCTTACCTGTGTGTAATGTTTACAAACAACATGGCTGCTGTCATTGTATCACAGGAAGAAATAATCCTATTCTATTGAAGCTGTGTAATAAATATTGAGGCAGCTGTGGCGAACCACGCTGCCATCGCAGCTGCCTCTACCTCCATGCCTGACAATGCTCCTTGGCCTCGGGCGTCTAGCACGCCGAGGCCGGGTCTCTCTTCCGCACAAAAGGTCGCATTGACGAGTGCGCGCGCACACCGTCACGACCCTTAAGCGGCGAGGAGGCGTATCAGCTGACCTGCGAGTCGGCTGACTCCACGCTGTGCGGCCGCCGCCGCTGATTGGCCAGGGCGCAGGGGGGCATGCCTCAGGGTCTCCTCGGGCTCTTAAGCCCAGAGGTTTCACTCTCAACTTGTCTGCTGTTGCGATCACTTCGTGTTAACGCTCAGACCTCAGTTAGATCCGGTGTGCTTTGATCCGGGAGAAAACCGGGGATTTCACACAGCTATAGGATTGTGCATTACTGTTTATTATCTGTGTATGACTCTGGCTCGTTCTGACTATTCTTACTCTCAGTGATTCTGTACCTTTGCCTATCTGATCTTGTTGCCAACTCTGCCTGAATACTGTTCTGCCTCTGTCTCCTGATTCTGTACCTCTGCCCATCTGATCTTGTTGCCAACTCTGCCTGAATATCGTTCTGCCTCTGCCTTCTGTATTTGTACTTGATCTGCCTGTCCGTTGCCGAATCGATTAGTCTGACCTCTCTACTCTCACCGGGAGCCCTTGTCTCTGGTGAGGGGCGCAGTACTGTTAGTACCCACCAGCTCCTCTGGTGAGGTGTTTCTAAACCTATCAGTACTTACTGTTTGCACCAATCACTACACTCAGTGCAATAAAGTGTGACCAAAGTCACGTACTTCCTTGTGTTGCTATATTTGCTATTAGCTTTCACATCAGCTGTCTGATATATCTGTATTATTGGTGATTCTGCAGATCACCATATAATCAGGTATATATCTGCATTATAGGTGATACTGCAGATCACCTAATAATCAGAACTCTATTCTTGCTGACACATATAGTTACAGAAAAGCAGATCAAAAAATGTCTATGGAGGCACTGTGCAGTCAGGTTGAACTTTTGACCACGGCCGTCAACGGCCTAACCAACACGGTTAACGCTCAACAGACACAGATAAACCAGTTGTCTGAGGTGGTGCGCACCCTTCAGGCAACTAATGCACCATTGCCATCCCCTGTTGTTATGGAGCCCAGGGCCAGGATACCCCTCCCTGAAAAGTTTTCAGGGCACAGGTCTGATTTTCAGAAATCGCTGCCTTTCGTATTCTGAGTTACGACCTACGTCATCAGGGTCTGAGAGTCAGAGAGTGACTTTTATTAAAACTTTATTATCTGGGGATTCGCAGACGTGGGCTTACAGTCTCCCTAGTGGTCATTAGGCGTTGGCATTTGTTCAGGAATTTTTTAAAACCATGGCGGTTATATATGACGATCCTGATATAGCAGTTACGGCTGAGAGGAAACTCAAAACCCTCAGGCAGGGGCATAACACCGTTGAGACATACGCTGCAGAATTTAGGCTGTGTCGGCTAGATGGGGACAGTTTGCCCTATTGGATTGTTTTTTAACGGGATTGTCTGATGCGGTTGCGGATTTTATGCTAAGTCATCCAGAACCCAAGATTATTGACGATGCGATTTCATTAGAAGTTAAAATAGATCGCCGGGTTCGTTATCAAAGACAAACTCGAGGTAGATTCTCGGGGAGATCCGTCTGTGTCACCTCTCCTTCTCCATCTCCCTCTCTTCCTCGGGATGAGCCGATGCAGATCGGACATTCCAAATTGTCTGAGGTAGAGAAAAATCGGAGACAAACAGAGAGGCTCTGCTTATACTGTGCGGAGAAGGGCCATGTGGTACATAATTGCCCCAAGAAGGCGGAAAACTCTGCCGCCTAGGTGTAGCTAGAGGTACTACCCTAGGCAAGCCTGTGTTACCTCTAAATGAGAATCGTTTACTTCTCCTGTGTTCTATTACCTGGGAAGATCGAGTTTTACCCAGGCATTCATAGACTCGGGCTCAGCAGCCAATTTTATAGATTATGATTTCGCTATGAGGTTGGGAATTCCCATTGTTTCTTTGAATAAACAGATTTTTGTTACTACAGTGGATGACTCTCCACTTCAGGGGAAACAACCTCTGTCCCAGACTCCTGTACTGTTATGTCAAGTGGGGGTACTTCATGCGCTTTGAGTCCTATGGGAGAAAAGCGCTTTACAAATGTTATTGTATTGTATTATTGTATAAGGAGAAAATACAATTCTTTGTGCTCAAGATGGCCACTTCCACAGTGATCCTTGATATGCCATGGCTGCAAAAGCACTCCCCTCAGATTGACCGGAGTTCCGGGCAGCTATTAAGCTGGTCCTCCTTCTGTCATCATCACTGCTTGGAGAAAGTTGCTCTTTGTATTACCAAGGTTCAAATGGAAGGATTGCCCGCACAATACACTGAATTCACTGATGTCTTTTGTCCCTAAGTGGCAGACAAACTTCCTCCGCATAGAAGTTTTGACTGTCCCATCTCAAAAACTTGCTATGCAGGATTACATTAAAGAAAACTTGGCAAAGGGGTTCATCCTTCCTTCAAAGTCTCCGGCCGGAGCAGGGTTCTTTTTTGTACAAAAGAAGGACGGTGGGCTCCGGCCATGTATTGATTACAGAGGGTTAAACAAGATTACTATAAAAAATCGTTATCCACTCCCTTTAATCGATGACTTGTTTTCCCAGGTTACTGAGGCATGTATCTTCTCTAAACTCGACCTAAGGGGAGCTTACAACCTGGTACGCATAAGGGAGGGTGACGAATGGAGGACGGCGTTCAATACACCCGACGGGCACTACGAGTATCTACTCATTCCCTTCGGGTTGTGTAACGCTCCCGCCGTCTTCTAGAAGTTGATCAATGAGGTCTTCAGAGAAGTCCTAGGGCGGTTCATCCTTGTTTACCTAGACGACATATTTATTTTCTCACCCAATTTGGCCGAACACAGGGAGCATGTAAAGTTTGTTTTAAGGAAACTGAGGCAGAATTCTCTATATGCAAAACTAGAGAAATGCCTCTTTGAAGTGTCTGAGGCTCCCTTTTTGGGATATATCATTTCTACCGCCAGACTCTCCATGGACCCCAAAAAAGTATCTGCTGTGCTGGAGTGGCCACAGCCTTTAGGGCTGAAGGCACACCAGAGGTTCCTTGGCTTTGCAAATTATTATAGAAAATTCATCAAGGGATTTTCTTCTGTAGTGTCACCTCTCACAGAACTTACCAAGAAGGGGGCAGACACTTATAATTGGTCAGCCGAAGTGCATTCAGCCTTTTCATCATTGAAAAAGTTGTTTTGTTCCACCCCCATTTTGTGGAGGTGGATGCATCAGAGATTGTGGTTGGGGCTGTGCTGTCTCAACACTCTGGTCTTCAGGGCAGATTGCATCCATGTGCATTTTTCTCTCTGAAGTTTTCTCCCGCCGAGAGAAATTATGATATTGGAAACCGAGAGTTGTTGGCCATCAAACTCGCGTTTGAGGAATGGCGCCATTGGCTTGAGGGGGCAGAACATACGATTACAGTCTATACTGACCACAAGAATTTAGAATATGTTGAGGGGGCCAAGAGACTTAGCCCCCGACAAGCTCGTTGGTCTTTATTCTTCTCGAGATTCAGATTCATCATTACCTACAAGCCCGGAAGTAAAAACATCAAGGCAGATGCCCTGTCTAGATGTTTTGAGCCTGAGACAGTACAGCCACCAACTCCTGAGAACATTCTGCCTGTGAAAGTTGTCTTAGCAGCCACCGACACATGGGAGGATTGGGTGTCTACACTGGGTCCCTATCAACAGGACATTCCCGAGGGGAAACCAGATGGGGTTCTGTTTGTGCCACTGCAGTATCGCTTGCAAGTTTTAGAATTGTTTCATGCACATAAGAATGCAGGGCATCCTGGGGTGGCTAGAACACAGGATTTGCTTGTTAGATGCGTCTGGTGGCCGACCCTGGTCTTAGATTGTCAGAGATTGTTCAGTCTGTGCCAGAAATAAACCTTCTAGACAGGCTCCGGTGGGCACGTTCCAGTCATTGCCAGTGCCTGAGCAACCATGGACCCATCTGTCCATGGACTTTGTGGGCGAACTTCCTAGATTCAAGTGTAAAACTTATCCCACTGGACGGACTCCCCTCAGCTCAGGAACTGGCAGATCTCTTCATCCAACACATTTTTCGGTTGCATGGGATACCAGAAAATGTGGTGTCAGATAGGGGAGTCCAATTTGTGTCCAGGTTCTGGAGAGCATTTTGTCATCATCTGGGAATGAACCTGTCATTCTCGTCTGGCTATCACCCACAGACCAATGGGCAAACCGAAAGGGTCAACCAGTCACTTGAGCAGTCCCTTAGGTGCTATGTTGCCGATGCTCAGTTGGAATGGGCAAAGTTCCTGCTGTATGCGGAATTTGCACATAACAATCTAAAAAGTACCTCTTCAGGCTTTTCTCTTTTCGAGGTGGTCTCGGGGAGATCTCCTCCTAAATTTTCCCCCTTACCAGTGGTGTCCTCTCCTCTTCCTGCGATCGAAGATTGGCAGAGATCTTTTAGGGAGATCTGGACTATGGTTAAAAGAAATCTGGAAAAGGCCTTTTTAACCCAGTATATAAGGTCAGGAGCTTCAGTTGCTCACTGGCCTTGATACTAATCAGTTCGCTGGTTCTTGGCCCTAGCTAGCTTCTTGAGCTACATCATATATGGTGTTACTCGCCATATATATGTACTCCAGTTAGTCAGTCATTGTTAGTTTCATTGATAGCAGTAAATTGTAATTTGCTAGGAAATCATATCTATTGTATGATTATGTGTGTACCAACCTTTTGCCTGTCTTGACCTTGCTCCTGTCCAGCCCCTCTGTACGACTGTCATCTGATTACGTTACTGACTCGGCTTGCCCTTGACTCCGTTACTGTCTGATCCTTGCAATACGACTGACATCTGATACACGTGTCTGACTCTGCTCAAATTTGACTACGATTAAGCTTAATGATTTTGTACCTCAACATTGTAACTTGTGCACAAGTTCTGACCAGACTTTAAGACTACGCATTGAACTGTTGTGTGTTTATCTGTAAGTTATCTCGTCACGCACCAGCGTGATACTGGCTTTGCACGCGCTAATATTCGCGTAAGAGTTTGCTGTGTAAAGTTTAGCGCTGCACGCGTAAAGTTTGGCATGCACCTCTTTGCGTGCAAAATCAGCCTCTTTGCGTTCTAAGTAGCGTGATAAGCATACTTTGCACACGAAACGGTGGGCGCAAAACTTTACTAAAATAGCACGCGATCAGTAACAGCTTTGCCGTGCAAACTACTTAGCACCCTAGTTTGCACGTGCAAAAGCTTTTAGGCGTGTTAACTGTGTTAGCACAATTTAGTGAATCAAGCCCCATGAGTTCACTGTACTAAAATGGCCCCCACAGTCACCAGATTTCAACCCAATAGAGCATCTTTGGGATGTGATGGAACGGGAGCTTCGTGCCCTGGATGTGCATCCCACAAATCTCCATCAACTGCAAGATGCTATCCTATCAATATGGGCCAACATTTCTAAAGAATGCTTTCAGCACCTTGTTGAATCAATGCCACGTAGAATTAAGGCAGTTCTGAAGGTGAAAGGGGGTCAAACACCGTATTAGTATGGTGTTCCTAATAATCCTTTAGGATATCTCTCTCTCTCTCGCTCTCTCTATATATCTATATACTAGCTGATTGCCCGGCGTTGCCCGGGTATGTATTTGGCTGGTGTTGGCTCCGCCTACTTTTTCTAACCCTAACACACAAACACTTAATGACCAAGTTTGTGAGCTTTGCAGTCTTTGGTATCAATAATCTGCATTGAAATGAAACAAATCTGATTGGCTGTGTGTGGCTCTACCCCCTTTTCTGAATTTGAACCCCAGTCACCCAATAACCAACTGTACCAGGTTTGAGGCCTGTGCTATTAACAGTTCAAGAATGGTAGCAATTAAATATTCCCCTTGAAAAGCAACAGGTGAAGTTTGATTCACTTTTGTAGGCTCCACCCACTTTTCTGAATATTAATCCCAGTCACCCAATGACCAACTGTGCAAAGTTTAAAAACCCTGCCATTAACAGTGTAAGAATGGCTGCAGTTTACATTTTCCCAGTGAAATTTGTATTTGTCTCCACCCACTGATGACCCGGCGTTGCCCGGGTATGTACTTGACTGGTGTTGGCTCCGCCTACTTTTTCTAACCCTAACACACAAACACTTAATGACCAAGTTTGTGAGCTTTGCAGTCTTTGGTATCAATAATCTGCATTGAAATGAAACAAATCTGATTGGCTGTGTGTGGCTCTACCCCCTTTTCTGAATTTGAACCCCAGTCACCCAATAACCAACTGTACCAGGTTTGAGGCCTGTGCCATTAACAGTTCAAGAATGGTAGCAATTAAATATTCCCCTTGAAAAGCAACAGGTGAAGTTTGATTCACTTTTGTAGGCTCCACCCACTTTTCTGAATATTAATCCCAGTCACCCAATGACCAACTGTGCAAAGTTTAAAAACCCTGCCATTAACCGTGTAAGAATGGCTGCAGTTTACATTTTCCCAGTGAAATTTGTATTTGTCTCCACCCACTGATACCCGGCGTTGCCCGGGTATGTACTTGACTGGTGTTGGCTCCGCCCACTTTCTAACCCTAACACACAAACACTCAATGACCAAGTTTGTGAGCTTTGGGGTCCTTGGCATCAATAATTTGTATATTCCCATAGAAATTAAATCAGATAGGCTGTTTGTGGCTCCGCCCCTCTCCAGCATTTGAACCCCAGTCACCCAATGACCAACTGTAGCAGGTTTGAGGCATCTGCTATTAACAGTGTAAAAATGGCAGCAATTTAAATATTCCACTTGAAAATCAACAGGTGAATTTTGATTGGCTATTATAGGCTCCACCCACTTCCCTGAATATTAATCTCAGTCACTCAGTGACCATCTGGGCAAAGTTTTGGAACCCTGAAATAAACAGTGTAAGAAAGGCTGCAGTTTACACTTTCCCAGTGAAAATTGTTTTTGGCTCCACCCACTTTTTGTAACCTTGACACAAAGTCAGTACTCAATGCCCAAGTTTGTAAGTTTTGGGGTCCTTGCAATCAATAATTTGTATTTTCCCATCAAATGAAACAAATCTGATTCACTGTTTGTGGCTCTGTCCCCTTTTCTGAATTTGAATCCCAGTGACCCAATGACCAACTGTTCCAGGTTTGAGGCTTGTGCTATTAACAGTGCAAGAATGGCAGCAATTTTGATATTCTCCTTGAAAAGTGACATGTGATTTTTGATTGGCATTTTTAGGCTCCACCCACTATTCTGACTATTAATCCCAGTAACCAGCTATGCTAAGTTTGAGAACCCTGCCATTAACAGTGAAGAAGGGCTGCAGTTTACAATTTCCCAGAAAAATCTGTTTTTAACTCCAACTTGTAACCTTGACACACAGTCACTACTCAATGACCAAGTTTGTGAGCTTTTGGGTTCCTGGCATCAAAATTGTGCTAATGGAAGCAGTTTATCCAGCAAAGAAATCTGGCTGTTTTTGGCTCCGCCCCTTTACAGAATTCGAACCCCAAACACTTAACGACCGACTGTAGCAGGTTTGAGGCCTCTGCTATTAACAATGTGAGAATGGCTGCAGTTTCAATATTCCCCTTGAAAATCAATAGGTGAATTCTGATTGGCTCCTGTAGGCTCCACCTACTTTTCCGAATATTAATCCTAGTCACCCAGTGACCAACTGTGTGAAGTTTGAGAACCCTGCCATTAACAGTGTAAGAAAAGCTGCAGTTTACATTTCCCCATGTAAAAAGTTAGTTGTTTTTGGCTCCGCCCACTATTTCTAATCTTGACATACAGTCACTCAATGACCAAGTTTATGAGCTTTGGGGTCTTTGGCATCAATAAGTTGCATTTTACTATTGAAATGAAACAAATCTGATTGGCTGTTTTTGGCCTGCTCCCTTCAGAATTTAAACCTTAGTCTCCCAGTGACTGACTGTAGCAGATGTTAGGCCTCTGCTATTAAGAGTGCATGAAAGGCAGCAATGTAAATATTCCCCTTGAAAATCAAAAGGTGAATTTTGATTGGTTGCTGTAGGCTCCACCCACTTTTCTGAATATTAGTCCCAGTCACCCAGTGTCCAACTGTGTCACGTTTGAGAACCCTGCCAATAACAGAATGGCTGAAATCAATCTAACAAATCTGATTGGCTGTTTGTGACTCCACCCCTTTAGTGAATTTGGACCCCTGTCATCCAATGACTGGCTGTATCAGGTTTGAGGCCTCTGCCACTAACAGTGTAAGAATGGTATCAATGTGAATATTCCCCTTGAAAATCAATAGGTACATTTTGATTGGCTGTTGTAGGCTCCACCCACATTTCTGAATATTCATCCCAGTCACCCAGTGGCCAATTGTGTAAAGTTTGGGAACCCTGCAATGTAAAAAATGAAGTTGTTGGCACCGCCCTGTTTTTCTAACCTTAACATACAGTCACTCAGTTATCAAGTTTATCAGCTTTGGGGTCCTTGGTATCAATACTTTGTATATTCCCATTGAAAAAGAAACAAATCTGGCTGTTTGTGGCTCCGCCCCCTTCCTGAATTTGGACCCTAGTCACCCAGTGACCAACTGTACCAGGTTTGAGGCATCTGCTATTACCAGTATAAGAGAATGGTAGCAGATGAAATATTCCCTTTGAAAATCGAAAGGTGAATTTTTATTTGCTGTTGTAGGCTCCACCCACCTCCCAAAATCTTAATCTGTCACCCAATGACCAACTGTGCAAAGTTTGAGAACGCTGCCATTAACGGTGTAAGAATGGCTGCAGTTTATATTTTCCCAGTAAAATTTTGTTTTGGCTCTGCCCACTTTTTGTAACCTTGACACACAGTCACTCAATGACCAAGATTGTGAGCTGTCAGGTTCCTGACATCAAATTTGTGTGAATAGAAGCAGTTTATCCACCAAGGAAATCTGATTGGCTGTATGTGGCCCCACCCCTTTAGTGAATTTGGACCCCAGTCACCCAATGACTGACTGTTGCAAGTTTGAAGCCTCTGCCATTAAAAGTGTAAGAATAGCAGCAGTGTAAATATTCCCCTTGAAAATCAATAGGTGAATTTTGATTGGCTTTAGTAGGCTCCACCCACTTTCCTGAATATTAATCCCAGTCACCCAGTGACCAAGTGTGCCAAGTTTGAAAACCCTGCGAGTCTAAGAATGGCTGCAGTTGAGATTTTCCCATGTAAAATGAATGGCTGAAATTTGATTGGCTGTTTTATGCTCCGCCCACTTTTCCTGGATTTGTAACCTCGGTCACCAAGTGACCAACTGTGCCAAGTGTGGGGACTCTGGCTTGATTACTGTGAGAATGTCAGCCTTTTACATTTTTTCCACTGATTTGAATGGGTGGAATCTGATTTGCTGTTTGTAGCTCCGCCCACGTGTGCAGGGGGGCCACGAGACCCCCAGAACATATCATCCCAGGTAGTAAGGGATCTGTGTACCAAGTTTCGTTCAAATTGGTCAAGCCGTTTTTGCGTGATCGTGGCACATACATACACACATACATCCGATTTTATATATATAGATCTCTCTATCTATCTATCTATCTATCTATCTATCTATATATATATATATATATATATATATATATATATATACATACATTCTCTCGCTATATATATATTGGCCTGATCGGGCTTGGCTATTCCCACCTGAGTCCGAATGGAGAGCCGCTATTGCGCCTGCACTGGATCGCAGTCGGTAAATATTGCCTGCCTGCGCAGTACTTGCCAGCCCTTGTCAGGGAAGTTTCCCTTCTTAAAGAGCATCTGTAACAAAAAAAAAATCCCCCTCTGGGAAATACTTACCTCGGTAGGGAAAAGCCTCAGGGTTCCAATGAGCATACCCCGTGCTCTGTAGCCTGGGGGATCTAGTGCTGGCTCCCCAAAAACCTCCCTGACTATATCTATATCTATATATATATATATATATATATATATATATATATATATATATATATATATATATATATATCCCCGATCGGAATATATACAGTGCATAAATAGATACATGTTGATACATTATTTTAATGCAATGAATTACATCATTTTAATGCTTTTAAATAGCGACTTTTTTCCTCTAACTTTAACATTGATTTTTTCAAAAACTACAAGGTCTTTTATTCCCTCTTGTTCCCACAGTCCTCTTTAACATACCCTGCAAATTTGGTGTTTCTCGCACATATGGGGGCAAATGTTGATAACCACTAAATTCGGCATCTATTGACTTTAACTACCTTGCGACCGCCTAACGCCAATTGGTGGTCGCAAGGTGGCAGCCCCAGGACCGCCTAACGCCAATTGGCATCAAGTCCTGGAGCTTCAGTTTAGCAGGGAACGCACGCGCACATGCGTGATTGTTCCTTGACGTGATCAGCCTACTCGCTGCGATCTAATACTGTTTGATCGTTTTATTTGACCGAAAATTGCATTTTTTCGAGGTAGAAGCCATCATTCGGGATTGGACGCGATCATGAATGGCAATTTTGAAACGACTGATAATTTTAAATTGCGAGTCGTCATTTTTGAGTAGACCTTAAATCCAAAGAAATGACACTTGTGAGCCATTCACAGAGCCCCCAGCAGAGGCCTAGCAACCAATCACAAGAGGGGAGCTTGTGCCCTCCTCTCCCCTATATAAGACAACAGACATTTTTTAACTCCCTCCTTGCTAAGTGACTTGTGCTGATCGAAATTCTCCAGCTGTGTGTTAAAAAACAGTTAAACTAAGTGATTCAACAATATTGGCTTTAATAATATTTGATTGGTGTTCTGCTAGATACTTGATTTTTAGCTCACCGATTGATTGATTGATTGATTGATTGATTGATTGATTGTTAGTGTAGTGTAGTAGTGTGCATAGGGATAGGATAGGAGTTCAGTTCGGTTAGCTTAGCTTAGCTCTACTAGTAGAACAGGCCTTTTTGTTGTTGGTAGGGTTTAGGGATGATGTAAGTTTAGTTTTACAGTTAGTTTAATAGATTCAGTGTCAGTGTTAGACTGTTAGTACTGCAGTAGTATAGTATATACCGTAGACACTAGCAGCATTAGTGTGTCACAGTCAGTTTCAGATTGTGCTGCCTGTAGTGGAGTCAAGTGACAGTTTCTATACACAGAGTTAGTGTAGTGTTGTTCACCGACTATTTACTTTTTTTTCCTCTTGTTCCAACTGTTTTTCTTAACGTATCTGGCAAATTTGGTGTTTCTAGCACGTAACTTATGAGCAAACAGTTGGACAAGCACCATAAATGGCACAGGCAGAGACGCTACACCAGCTTACACTACTGCGTGGTTACTCCTGTTGCGTTTTTGCCTGAGGAAGCGGGCTTGAGACCCGAGAAACGCGTTGCAATTGTTTTTGGAGTATTTACTAAATTAGATTAAAATTTTTTTGCACGTACACAGCGGTTGTGTTCTTTGTTGGGGAGACGAGTCCACCCTCGCCACCAACATTTTATTTGGTTTTAATTGGCTACTATTTTTATTCTGCTGGCGCCTCTGTTTCCTTCTTATAACATAAATAGCAGTTGAGTAATTAAATTGATGATAAGGTCCCTCCACACTTATAATTTTGGGAAGGAACCAAATCGGTGGAATGAGCGAATGGGCAATAATAAATCATGACAATTTACAAGGAGTAAAGTAGCCAATGAAACAGCACCAGACCAACCGTAATTATAAATGAATACAACACTTGAATTTAGACAGCACTCCAGTTATCTTCAGGTTCGATGTGCCAGGCTAATGGAAAAAGAGCACTTCCATTTCCAATATCGCATCAAAAGTTGTAACCGGCACCATCTGTATATAAGCTCTTTTATTGATTAAAAAGACACATGACAGCAAACAGCAACGTTTCGGAGGACAACCTCCTTTCTCAAGCTCTATCAGTGTCTTGGGTACAAACTTCAGAATAAAAACATCAACATCAATTAAAATCACCAACGATGAAAAAATGCAGGGTACAGTAAGCATAATAAAGCATAAAATATGCAAAGCTCACCACCTCTAAAATGAATCAGGGTGCAAGTCAAATCAAATTGTACAAAAATAAGTAACACTAGAGAAGGTTATAATAATGCATAAAGTGATGCGTGTTGCCTATGAGCAAGGCTCAACAAGCATGAAGGAGGGCTGGAACAAGTTGTCCCAGATGCCAAAATAAGGGAGAGATCAGCAAGGTCTCTCTAAATACATGTACACACACTCCAATGTAGTTTAAAGTACAGCAGTGCAGGTATAAGAATAAGGAAAAGTGAAACTTACGTAGAGGAGGAGAGAATGATGAGAGTGAAGACCACCGCCAACTGCCTTAAAGTGAACCTTAAGTCAGGAAAAAAATGAGTTTTACTCACCTGGGGCTTCTACCAGCCCCCTGCAGCAGTCCTGTGCCCTCGCAGCCACTCACTAATCCTCTGGTCCCCCGCTGCCAGATAGTTTCGTTTTTGCCGACAGGTCCGACAGGACTGGCCATGCGTAGCTTTTTCCGCATTCCCGACTGTAATTAGCGCTATTGTGGGCTGCAACGTGTACAAAAATACGTGTTGCAGCATATCTATGCGTTCGTAATGCGGCAACGCGTATTTTTGTACGCGTTGCGGCCCGCACTACCGCTAATTACAGTTGGGAATGCGGAAACAGCTACGCATGGCCAGTCCTGTTGGGCCTGTCGGCAAAAATGAAACTGGCTGGCAGCGGGGGACCAGAGGATTAGTGAGTGGCTGTGAGGGCACAGGACTGCTGCAGGGGGCTGGTAGAAGCCCCAGGTGAGTAAAACTCATTTTTTTTCTGGCTTAAGTGTCCCTTTAATGCATCTCGCGGTATCTAACCTCTTCTAAAAGAGGCAACCTTCTCTAGTGTTACTTGTTTTTGTACAGTTTGATTTGACTTGCACACTGATTCATTTTAGAGGTGGTGAGCTTTGCATATTTTATGCATTATTATGATTATTGTACCCCGCTTTTTTTCACCGTTTTAATTGATGTTTTTATTATGAGGTTTGTACCCAAATAATGTTTTGTATTCATTTATAATTGTGGTTGGTCTAGTGCTGTTTTTTTGGGTACTTTTCTCCTTGTAAATTGTCATTTCTAGCATGTAAGGGGGCTTTGCTATTAACCACTTGAGGACCACAGTGGTAAACCCCCCTAAAGACCAGGCACATTTTCTCTAAAATGGCTACTGCAGCTTTAAGGCCAAGCTACAGGGCCGCACAACACAGCACACGAGTGATTCCCCCTTCCCCTTTTCCCCCCACCAACAGAGCACTCTGTTGGTGGGGTCTGATCACCCGAAGTTGTTTATTTTTTTAATAAATATTTATGTTTGGTTTTTCACTGATTTTGACTGTTTTTCTATTTACTTTTCAATCCCCTCCCTCCCCCCCCATCCGGCCAATCACGGCGATCGGCTGTCATAGGCTTTTACCTATGAGAGCCGATCGCTCTCTTGTTCCCCAGGGGGACAGCCGTGTCACACGGCTCTCTCCAGTGCAGCGCTGCTGCTGATCAGCAGCCTGCGCACGATCTCCTGCAAAATGCAGCCCCAGGACTTGACGGCAATCGGCGTTAGGCAGTTCTGGGGCTGCCGCCGCGGCCACACCCATGGGCGTGGAGCAGTCTCCAGGTAGTTAACCGCTAAAGTCGGCAGGTTTTCAGGTAATAATCACGGCCCATGATTACGGCTAAATCTGTGATCACGAGTCGGATTTGGACCACGATCACGGGTGCATTCGGAATTGAATCTGTGATCGAGAGGCATTCAAGAATTCGGAATCCGACCTCGTGATCAGGAAAAACAGCTTGTGATCACAGGTTACCCTTGATCATGAGCTCGTCATGAACATTATTAGCAACTGGCATCGTTTAAAAGGAAATAATTATGTCAGCCTCAATACCCCTCTCACTTCAGGGGTCCTTTAAGCAGGTCTGCAAGTTGGATTGGTGTGGCTGTGGAAAAGGCTTAGACTACAGGCATGCTGTACACAAATGTATCCTGAGGTGTTCCTGGCTTTTCGTGGACATAAAGGAGTGATTTGCATATTCACTCACTGAGCAGAAGTGATGAATGAGAGTTCCTTCCTGCTCACAAAGAAATACCTTCTGTTTTAACTAGTTATGCTTCCCCAGTCAGTATACTTATGCCCTGCAGGACTTCATCTAAAGTCCCAGTAACAGTTAGCACGCTTTAGTGGATCAAGCCCTTAGTGTCCAAATAGTACAATTACACTTACATACATCAAATTTAATAAAAATATTAAATAAAAATACATACATTTTCCCATTAATGAATCACTTACCTCCCCTCCCATAGCTACCAAAATAAAACACTTGTATATAAAAGTGACACTTCTGTAAAAAAATAAAAAACATAAATAGTTCTGTTAGGGACTCAACTTTTTTAATATGTTATAAGGGTCTAATACTTTTATTTTTGCAAAAAGGGCTTGTAGTTGGTGACGGACGCAAAACTGAAAAAATACATCTTTATTTCCCAAAAAAATATTGTTGCCATACATTGTACTGAGGACATATTTTAAATGTTGAAATAACCGGCACAAATGGGCAAATAATATGTGTGGGTTTTATCCACAGTAGCATGTTTCATTTTAAAACTATGATGGCTGAAAACTGAGAAATAATAATTTTATTTTCCATTTTTTTTATTTCCTTTAAAGTGCATTTAGAATAAAATAATTCTTAGCAAAATGTACCACCCAAAGAGAGCCTAATTGGTGGCAAAAAAAAAAGATATAGGTCATTTTGTTGTGATGAGCAGCAGTAAAGTTATTGATGAATGAAAGGGGGAAGTGATGAAATGTGAAAATTGCTCTGGTCCATAAAGGGAAAAAACTTTTAGCAAATGAACTAGTTAATAAGAAACATTTATATTTAGCATGACTTTTTCAGAAAGGCGGCTTTTTGGTTCATTTAAATCACAAGAACAGTCTTGTGGTTCTGGAATCTAGATCATGAGGAGTTAACTAGGTATATGGCCTCAATGTATTTTTGCAAATGTTTTTGCGAAATCAAAAATAGCATTTTTAATGTGAAAATGACTTTGGAGAAAATTTACGAGCAACACTGATACAAAATGCAAAACACACTGTGACCGTAGCCTAAAGCAGCATGTTTTTAGTTAAAGATTCTTGTTAATGGGATTTCTCTCTCAAATAAATCAGATGAAGTTAAGTTTAACTACTACTTGCCTTATTAGGTTTATTTTTTTCCAATAGGAATTAATAGAAACATCTGTACATACACACCTTCATTTAAAGTGATTTAAAGAAATTATATTTGTTAAATCTCTAAAGTGAACCAGAGACGAAGCACCCTTATGTTTTTTACCATATAGATCAGTGGGAACATTAGAGAAAACACCTACCCTGTTCTCTGTTTCATTCTGCACTGCACAGCTTGCTTCTAACCAGACCTGATAAAATCGCCGACTGAGCATTCAGTCTGGCTTTGCTATAATGACTCAGCTATAATGATTCCTGAGCAGAGCCAGCAGGGGGCAGGCTTGGACTTGAAAAGACATGAGAGAACACAGCCTGAGCTGTAAAAATTCCTGAGCAAAGCCAGACTGAGTGCTCAGTCAGGGATTATATCAGGGCTGATTAGAAGCAAGCTGTGCAGTGCAGAATGAAACAGAAAGCAGGGTAGGTGTTTTCTCTAATTTTCCCACTGATATATATGGTAAAATACATGAGGGTGCTTCATCTCTGGTTCCCGTTAAGTGTAGTTTTCAGTGATCCACTGAGACGCCTGGCAGTCATATATATTAATCTGTGTACACATGTGGGCTTGCAAGCATGTCCATAGTAGTCATGGTCATGTCCAGGAGAACTCATGGAGAAGCATGTGATCAGTTTGGTCAGGTGATAGATATGGAAGTCTCTGATGTGTTAGCCATGATGCTCATGTGCTAAAGCAGGATGTGATCACAGCAAATCAGAGCTGTGTAAATCAGCTGATCAGCCAAATCACATGCTTCTCTGTGAGTTCTCCTAGACATGGGCAGCACTAGTCCATAGCGCAAAAATCACTTAGCATACTTGAAAGTTTACATTTTTACTGTTACTCACACAGATTTAAATTACAGAGTTACACATGGTAAACAAGGTAAAAATAAAGTTAATACTTCATTCAAGTAAAAATAGTTTATTTCTAGTTGTCACTACAAAAAAAGGAACAGAATAACATTTTGTTAAAGAGTAAAAAGAAAATAGAAAGAAATATACCATTAAACCTATACTTATTTAGTATTGCTTTAAAAAAAAAAAAGTGATAGAAGACACTTCAGCTGTTTTTTAAAAAATCATACAAATGGTTGAAAAACAATGTAATAGGATTATTGATATGCTTAGAGGCTGCAGCTATGTTTTTTAAAAACAATAATTTTAACCTTAAACTGTTGCTGACGTCTTTAGGTGTTCCGAGTTTTTGCGCCCACACACCCAAAATGTCTAAAGGCATTTTATCACACAACTAGAGAAGTATTGGGTGAGAAAACACAGGGGGTCCGGGAGCCCAATCTGGTGCAATGCGTTAGTTGGTATGGGAAGATTATGTAAGTACAACAAATTTATACTCACAAGAGTAGGTTGCTGGGTGAGGCAACCACTTGTTCTCGCCTGTGGGGAAGTACTGTCCCCACTCAGTCTCTGTTCTTGGTTGCTGCTCCAAAAAATAGATCAATCGGAGGATTTCCGATATAGATCTTCCCCTAGGGTAACTTTGTGGAAAGAGTAGGAGGCGCCCGGTAAAACGGAGATATTATATTCACTCTATATGGTAGATACAGCATTCATCAACAAAATGGTGTGATCCTACCTTCTAGATGTTCCCTTTCAGGAAGTATACAAACTGGAGTTTAGACTTTTGTAACTCGATTTTATTTCGCACAAGACAACGCGTTTCACGGTAAAAACCGCTTCCTCAGGTCAATGATAGTGCCTTAAAAATCATAAAAAAATACAGTGCTGAACTGATTGTATCTGAGCGCTGTATTTTTTTATGATTTTTAAGGCACTATCATTGACCTGAGGAAGCGTTTTTTACCGTGAAACTTGTTGTCTTGTGCAAAATAAAATCGAGTTACAAAAGTCTAAACTCCAGTTTGTATACTTCCCGAAAGGGGACTTCTAGAAGGTAGGATCACACCATTTTGTTGATGAATGCTGTATCTACCATATAGAGTGAATATAATATCTCCGTTTTACCGGGCGCCTCCTACTCTTTCCACAAAAATATCACACAACTACTTCCTCCTGCACGGGATGTCTATAGACCATTTTGCTATCCCATATTCGGTGCCACGGACATCTAAAAGGCATTTAGTACAAAGATTTGGCATACTGACAAATCTCTACTTGAAATATGCAAATAATTCTACATTAAACAAACATTATGCAAATGCTATGCAACTTAAAATGGACCAATCCATTTATTTCGCTTTATGATAAGTCCATTCTTCTACATTGCAAATCATGATTCAATACCGATTTCCAATTTCAATTTCTGATTTTCACTGGCTGCTAGCTACACAAGATGAAAGATGCAGAAGAATGCAGCATGCAGAACTTTTTTTTTTAAATCGCATGTAAAATCACATCAACATCGGAATCGCACGTAGTATAGAAGAGCCCTCAAAGTAGATTTTTATAATAATCATTTTGTACAGTAATAACATGCATAATTATCAATCATCTGCAATGTATTTTCATCTCAGTGACATCCCTGCTAAATATTATGGACTTAAGTACATGTAGATTTGGGTGAGATGTATTTTAAATAGAATGACAAATAAAAACTGGCATTGACATATCACCACTGTAAAAAAACAAAACATAGCTGGCCTTCTAAGGGTTAAGATTCTGTAGATAAATATTACACATTAATATTATTATTATTATTACAGGTCCTTCTAAAAAAACTTAGCATATTGTGATAAAGTTCATTATTTTCTGTAATGTACTGATAAACATTAGACTTTCATGTATTTTAGATTCATTACACACAACTGAAAAAGTTCAAGCCTTTTATTGTTTTAATATTGATGATTTTGGCATACAGCTCATGAAAACCCAAAATTCCTATCTCAAAAAATTAGCATATCATGAAACGGTTCTCTAAACAAGCTATTAACCTAATCATCTGAATCAACTAATTAACTCTAAACGCCTGCAAAAGATTCCAAAGGCTTTTAAAAACTCCCAGCCTGGTTCATTACTCAAAAACCACAATTATGGATAAGACTGCCGACCTGACTGCTGTCCAGAAGGCTATCATTGACACCCTCAAGCAAGAGGGTAAGACACAGAAAGAAATTTCTGAATGAATAGGCTGTTCCCAGAGTGCTGTATCAAGGCACCTCAGTGGGAAGTCTGTGGGAAGGAAAAAGTGTGGCAAAAAACGCTGCACAACGAGAAGAGGTGACCGGACTCTGAGGAAGATTGTGGAGAAGGACCGATTCCAGACCTTGGGGGACCTGCAGAAGCAGTGGACTGAGTCTGGAGTAGAAACATCCAGAGCCACCTTGTACAGGCGTGTGCAGGAAATGGGCTATAAGTGCCGCATTCCCGCATTGAACCAGAAACAGCGGCAGAAGAGCCTGACCTGGGCTACAGAGAAGCAGCACTGGACTGTTGCTCAGTGGCCCAAAGTACTTTTTTTGGATGAAAGCAACTTGTCAAGTACCCACAGTCAGTGATGGTCTGGGGTGCCATGTCAGCTGCTGGTGTTGGTCCACTGTGTTTTATCAAGGGCAGGGTCAATGCAGCTAGCTATCAGGAGATTTTGGAGCACATCACGCTTCCATCTGCTGAAAAGCTTTATGGAGATGAAGATTTCATTTTTCAGCATGACCTGGCACCTGCTCACAGTGCCAAAACCACTGGTAAATGGTTTACTGACCATGGTATTACTGTGCTCAATTGGCCTGCCAACTTTCCTGACCTGAACCCCATAGAGAATCTGTGGGACATTGTGAAGAGAAAGTTGAGAGATGCAAGACCCAACACTCTGGATGAGCTTAAGGCCAAGCATCCTGGGCCTCCATAACACCTGAGCAGTGCCACAGGCTGATTGCCTCCATGCCACGCCGCGTTGAAGCAGTCATTTCTGCAAAAGGATTACCGACCAATTATTGAGTGCATAACTGAACATAATTATTTGAAGGTTGACTTTTTTTGTTTTAAAAACACTTTTCTTTTATTGGTCGGATGAAATATGCCAATTTTTTGAGATAGGAATGTTGGGTTTTCATGAGCTGTATGCCAAAATCATCAATATTAAAACAATAAAAGGCTTGAACTACTTCAGTTGTGTGTAATGAATCTATAATATATGAAAGTCTAATGTTTATCAGTACATTAGAGAAAATAATGAACTTTATCACAATATGCTAATTTTTTGAGAAGGACTTGTATTATTATTATGCTAAATCAATTGGAAATTGTTATCTGTGTTTATTATTTCACTTCAGTTAATTTTTTCAAAGTGTGCACAATTTTTACCCTGAGAACCTGCGTCCTTATCCCGTATATCAAAGGGTTTAGAGTAGTAGATGTAAATGCACCAGTCACAACAATGACAACTTGTGCAGCTGTTGAGAAGGAACCAATATTTAGTCTGTATCTGAAAGCAAAAAACATAAATGAAACCATGAATGTTGAAAAGGCCATGATGTGTGTCACCAGTGTCTGGGTGGCTTTTTGAAAGGCCTTCGCAGAAAGTTTTAGGCAGATGAGAGCCGTTCTTATGTAAGAATATACAATCACAAGCACACTGCCAAACACCTGAAACAGTGTAATAAATGATCCATAGATAGTGTTACCACTTGTGTCACCACATGCTAATCGTTGAAGAGAAGAGGTCTCACAAAAGAAATTATCTATGATTTCTGAGCAAAAGGTCAATCTTGTTGTTAATAGTATGGTCCCAATCATAGTTATTATGACAGCAACCCATATAGCTGATAACAATTTTAGACTTGTCGAGTGTGTCATCAGAGTAGGGTATCTCAGAGGATGTCCTACAGCCAGATATCTATCATATGCCATAATGGTGAAGATAGAAATTTCAATACAAACAGGTGTCTGTATAAAGAAGCTCTGAGAGAGGCATCCAGCGAGTGAGATGGTTGAGCATTTAGAGAGCAGGTCAATTAGTAACTTAGGGTGCAGAGATGAACATGTACACATCACGTTGACATTCAGACCACATATGAAGATGTACATAGGTTCATGCAAGCTTGCTTCTGTCCAAGAGAGGTAGACTATCATTGAGCTCACAAACATTGAGGTTGCATATAATGCAAGAAGAAGAAGAGCGTAAAAGTACCTTAATGAATCCACTTCAACGAGCCACACAAGAATGAAGCCATTGCTTATCTCTGAGATGTTTTCAATGGACGACACCATGACTTGATTCCATGGAATTTCGTATGAGCATTGTAAATGTTGTCCTAATGCAGACCTTGGCAGGTCTGCTGAAGGACAATGTATCTCAGTCCAGTATTTATAGAAAGCACAGAGCCTTACTCTTGCTTTGGTTTAAAGAGATGCTTTATAATTAAGTCTTAAGGGATCAAACTCCTGGAGAAACTGCAAAAGACTTTGTCCTGTGGGGACATAAGTTGCTACAGATGTTAGTAGCTTCATTAGCAAGTAAGCCTTAATGATCTCAGCATAATTTATCAGTGATTTTTAATAACAAATTTACTACGAAACATTTTCAATACTGAACCAAAGCATTTGTATAGGACTTGATCTAACTTTTTAAGGTTTCTATTGATCACAGAGTAGACCCTGACCAGATGCAACTTTAAAACCACATACAGGTGAAATGTGAAGTAAAGCAAGTGAAACGTTAATTCTTAATGATGAAAAATGATAATAATTTCAACATTTATTTATTAATGTTTTATTTCCTATCAGACATAGCGCATTTGAGCTGCAGCCACTAGAAGGCAGTAGGGAATCTTGTCTGAGAACTCCTTATTGAATATCTACCTCTTCTTGAGGGTAATGCAATAAAAGCAGATAAAAATGGGCAAGAATGAGGATCTAGGTGACACTGACATAGGTCATATTATGATGTTTGGATGACTGGGTAATAGCTCAAATCCAAAACCTCAGGTCTTGTTGGGTGTTCCTAGTACACAGTGATTCCTCCTCCTCATTGCATATGTACTTTTGCACACCTGCTGCAGAAGGTACTGGTACCCCTGTACAGTTAATTTTGCCAAGAAAACCAGATGAATGCAGTGATTAGTAATAATTAAAAGAGACTCAAGAAAAGTCAGCCAGTGAACCAGTGACAGCCCTGGTCGCTGAAGGCTCCTGGGGGGGGGGGGGGGGGGGGAAGGGGTTGTTGAAGTCTAGCCTGCCTCTCAATGTTGGCCATGAAAGAAAGGTTTCAAACACATACTACATCACTGCTTGCTGTGTGTATTGGGCTGTGTAGCAAAATACTCATAGTATTGACCCCCATTCACCAAAAACAAAAAATGCCTAGAGTGTGCATCAGATGTGGACTACAGAACCATGAAAAAGGTGGCATTGTCTAATAAATCACATTTTGCACTACTAATTGTTCTAATTGTACTAATGAATGCAGCAGCCAGAATTATCCACTGCTCCCATCGCTCCACTATGGCGGATGCCCTCCTTGAATCACTCCACTGGCTTCCTATCCAGTCCAGAATCAGATTCAAGATACTGTGTCTGACCTACAAATCTGTCCACAAAACCTGTCCAACCTACATTTCCGATCTTACTCAGAGGTACACACCTAGCCGTTCACTCCGCTCTTCCAATGAACTTCGCCTAACCGCCCCCCGCATCACCCAGTCCCATGCACGCCTACAGGACTTCTCAAGAGCTGCTACAACACTATGGAACTCCCTACCTCCACCCATTAGGGCAGCCCCCTCCTTCAACATTTTCAAGAAAGCCCTCAAAACTCACCTTTTCACTCTGGCCTACTACCCCTCACAAGTGCTCTAAACCCACAGCTGAACTCTGGTCTCCTACCTCTCGTGTCCCTACCTCTCCCTTTAGATTGTAAGCCTTTGGGCAGGGTCCTCCTCCTTATGTGTCCAACCTGATCATGCACCTCTGTTACTGTGAACCCATGCTAGGCCTCTTGAGTGAACCTAACTTGCCTAATCTCCATGCTCCATCCAGTGACTGACTAAGCATTACCTTGTACTCATACTGTGCTGCATGATCTGGTCTTTCTTGTATTCAGGTATTGTCATTTTGATGTATGTCACCCCTAAATATTGTATGTATCCCTATTTATTGTCCAGCGCTGCGTAATATGTTGGTGCTTTATAAATACAATAAATAATAATAATAATACTAATTCTACAGATTCACAGCTTACAGGACTTGGAAAGATCTGCTGCTGCTGCTGACATATTAGTGCCAGAGATACCACAGACCTTCAGTGGTTTTGTGGATTCCATGCCACAGTTGGTCAGAGCTGTTTAGGCCTCATTTCCATCTGCACAATTCTAGCCGCTATTTAGGAAATGCAACTCAATGCAATCTGCAGGGACATCAGAAACTGCATTGACTGCACCGTCTGATGTTTCCATCCATGCGTTACCTTTCACCACGAAATCGCAGCACATGGTGGCATGTTTGTGATGTAATTCACCAGGGAAATCATGGAGCAACACAATTTTATGCCTTGCGGTGGCCCTCTGCGTTTCTGCCCAGAGTCAAGATGGAAACTAGGCCGTATATGGAACAAATGAGACCATCACATTACCAGGAAACTAGTTTAAAAGTTTTGCCTGGTGTGTGTGTGTGTGTGTGTGTGTGTGTGTGTATGTCTGTGTGTGTGTGTGTGTGTGTGTGTATGTGTGTATGTCTGTGGGTGTGTGTGTCTGTGTGTGTGTGTGTGTGTGTGTAGGTGTGTGTGTGTGTGTGTGTGTGTGTGTGTGTGTGTCTGTGTGTCTGTGTGTCTGTGTGTGTGTGAAGGGGAAACCCTAGATACTAAAGAACTGTGTAGGGGGACAATAGACACCCAGGAACTGTATAGGGGAGGGAGCCACTAGACTCTGGTCCATAAAGGGAAAAAACGTTTAGGCCTCATTCACATTGTGTTGCGCTTGCGCTTGCACCTGCGCTGAACAATTTCTTTTTTCTTTTCAAATCGCTTTGCTATGCGTGTTATCATGGCCGTTTCTAGGGCCGTGTGGCCCGTGCCGCTGCCCTGAGCGCAGAGGGAGGGGGGTGCTGTGATGGAGCGGGAGCCAGAGCCACGAGGAGGGCAGCCCGACCCCTCCCTCCCTCTCCCCGGGCCGATCTCCATGCTCCCCCCTCGGACTGCATAGTTAGCGCACAGGGAAGCGCTGCTATACACAGTTACTCACCTCCCTGGTTCCGATCGCCGCTCACTAGCCGCCGGTCTCCTCCTCTGCATAGCCGCTGATACACACGCTGCTTCCTGTTTAACAGGAAGCAGCGTGTGTATCAGCGGCTATGTAGAGAGGAGACCAGCAGGGCATGAGTGGCGATCGGAACCAGGGAGGTGAGTAACTGTGTATAGCAGCGCTTCCCTGCGCGCTAACTCTGCAGTCCGAGGGGGGAGCATGGAGAGCAGCCCGGGGAGAGGGAGGGAGAGGTCGGGCTGCCCTCCCCGCGGCTCCAGCTCCCCCCTCCATTATGAGGGGGCACCTACCTACTTAACCTATACTGGGGAAGCTACCTATCTAAACTATACTGGGGGCACCTACCTAATCTAACCTATACTCGGGGGCAGCTACCTATCTAACCTGTACTGGGGGGCAGTTACCTATCTATCCTATACTGGTGGGTACCTACCTAATCTAACCTGTACTGGGGGCAGCTACCTATCTAACCTATACTGGGGGGCAGCTAGCTAATCTAACCTATACTGGGGAGGCAGCTACCTAATCTAACCTATATTGGGGGGCTCCTACCTAATCTAACCTGTACTGGGGGCACCTACCTAATTTAACCTGTACTGGGGGCACCTACCTAATCGAACCTGTACTGGGGGGCACCTACCTAATCGAACCTGTACTGGGGGCACCTACCTATCTAACCTATGCTGGGGGGCACCACACTAATCTAACCTATACTGGGGGGCACCTACCTAGTCTAACCTGTACTGGGGGCACCTACCTATCTAACCTTTACTGGGTAGCAGCTACCTATCTAACCTATACTGGGGGGCAGCTACCTATCTAACCTATACTGGGGGGCACCTACCTAATCTAACCTATACTGGGGGGCAACTACCTATCTAACCTATACTGGGGGCACCTACCTAATCTAACCTGTGCTGGGGGTACCTACCTAGCTAGCCTATACAGGTGGCAACTATACTGGCTACCTATATTGGAGGCACCTACCAAGCTAACCTGTACTGGAGGCACTTACCTATCTAACTTATACCGGGGGTGCCTGCCTATCTAACATATACTGGGGGCAACTATACTGGCTACCTATACTGGAGGCACCTACCTGGCTAACCTATACTGGGGGCAACTTTACTGGCTCACCTATGCCTGGCTACCTTTACTCGGGGGGACCTATAGCTGGCTACCTATACCGGGGTACCTATTCCTGGCTACCTTTACTGGGGGACCTATACTGAGTGCAACTAGACCTAGCTAACCTATACTCCGGGCACCTATACCTGGCTCGGGGGGGGGGGGGGGGGCGCAATTTTTACACCCTCGCCCCCTGGGTGCATTTTAGCCTAGAAACTGCACTGCGCGTTATAAGCGCTTTTATAAGCGCTTTAGCAGAGCAATTATTTAAATCTCTACCTGACATCAGTCAGCAAGTGATCACTTTGCCCCCGGCAAAGCGCTTGGAAAATCGCTATACAAATTGCTTTATCAAGCGCCTTGCGATTTCCCTACACCTTCCATTCTGGGCAAATCACCCTGAAAATGGTACATGCAGCGCTTTTGTCAGCGGCAAGCAAACGGAACGCCCCCATGGGAACTATCTCATTGGAAAGCATAGCGTACGCGCTTTTAGTGCGATTTTTTTTTTTACAAATCACCTGCGCTTAAAAAAACGCCTCTAGTGTGATCGAGCTCTTAGTGATGAACTAGTTAAGAAGAAACATTTATATTTAGCATGGCTTTTTCAGAAAGGGGGCTTCTTGGAGCATTTTAGTCACAAGAACAAGTCTTGTGGTTCTGGAATCTAGATCATGAGCCGTTAACTCGGTCTAGTCTCTAAGGCTGGATTCACACTATAAGCGCTTTTCTGAGTGATTGCTGAGCGCTTTTTGAGCGTTTTTCACTCCCATTTAAAAAATCACGTAAAAATTGCCGCAATCGTGCAAATTGCATATGCCTCATTTTTTACGTGATTTTTACCGTGATTTTAATGAAAGTGAATGGGAGTGATTTTTTAACCACTTGAGGACCGTGGGCTTTACCCCCCTTAAGGACCAGGCACTTTTTTTCCATTCAGACCACTGCAGCTTTCACGGTTTATTGCTCTCTCATACAACCTACCACCTAAATGAATTTTGGCTCCTTTTCTTGTCACTAATAAAGCTTTCTTTTGGTGCTATTTGATTGCTGCTGCGATTTTTACTTTTTATTATATTCATCAAAAAAGACATGAATTTTGGCAAAAAAATGATTTTTTTAACTTTCTGTGCTGACATTTTTCAAATAAAGTAAAATTTCTGTATACATGCAGCGCGAAAAATGTGGACAAACATGTTTTTGATTAAAAAAAACCCATTCAGTGTATATTTATTGGTTTGGGTAAAAGTTATAGCGTTTACAAACTATGGTGCAAAAAGTGAATTTTCCCATTTTCAAGCATCTATGACTTTTCTGACCCCCTGTCATGTTTCATGAGGGGCTAGAATTCCAGGATAGTATAAATACCCCCCAAATGACCCCATTTTGGAAAAAAGACATCGCAAAGTATTCACGGAGAGGCATAGTGAGTTCATAGAAGATATTATTTCCCTGATAACTCCATGTCGGCATACAGATGGGCAGTTCTCCGCCTACAACTGCCAGATAGGACCTCATTTGAATAAAAGCTACCACACCCTTTAGTCCATATTCCATTTTTTTGTCCTCACCGCCGGATAGGATGGATACTGACAGTTTTTCCCTTACCTCCGCACCATTTTTTGCGGTCCCGATCAGGTTCTTACCTCCCCTGATCGTAGTTCTGATCCTCAGGCAGCTAAATGCTCCAAAGAGGTCAGGAGCCTGCTCTTTTATGTTCTCCAGGCAAGCCTACATATAGCATCCAAAGGATGTCTCAAGTATGGCAGTGGACTAAAGTACCTTATCTTTCAGCTATAGCTGTAAAAGAAGGATGCTAACCATTATCCCAGACAGGTATGTGGTAATAACTTTAGTATTTACCTGTAAAGTTTGTATTTCGCTGTCCTAACGGTTAGTTGCGCTGTGCACAGGCGCTATGATACAATCAGTGTGATTTGCTGCTTGAGGATTGCGTCATTGCGGAATTTTGGCCGCCTCCGCTTGTTGCTGTGCCCAGGCGTGATGTCTCAATAGCTGTGATTGGCTGGCAAAGTTTGCGTCATTGCGGAAGTTTGGCCGCTTCCGCTTGCTCGCCCTTACTTGTGAAGCGGCGGCCATCTTTGTTATGGGCACAAGACGGACGTCATATAAGACGTCCAGGAAGTCAGTCCCGTGTTGCTGTCGATCTGGGGACCGTGCGGTTTGCTCTCAAACACCTCCAGGAGCTTTCAGCCTCCACTGCTATATTACAAGACAGCCAGCAAAAGGTATTTTCGAGCGCTACCTTTATGTGCATTGATGTTTTGCTAAATTGCATAGGGTGCATGTCTGGGTACTGATAGCCTATATTTACCTTACAGCTGCTATCTAATAATGGGAAAGTCTAGAAGAGAACATAAAAAGAACTCTAGGTAAGGGGGGTGAGTATTAATGAGGTATTTTTTTTATTGGATCTGAAGATCATACATTCATTTGATCTTTTGATCTCTTTTTCTAGCCACAAACATTCTTCCTCCAGAGGAAAGGATGAAGATCACTATCACTATACATCTAATGAGAACCATTCAAAACAGCAATCCTCTTCTATACAGGATAAAGCTTCTGTGTCCACTCACAAGGAGGATGATAAAAGCTCTAAATCACAAGCATCAAAGGCACCTGAAAAACAAATATCTAACTCTCCTAAAAAATGCATTTCAAAAACCAATAGACCCGCAGAACACCAGTGTTGGTTATGCGGAGATGATAGATTGCCAGACAAGATGGTATGCAGAAATTGCTACTATGACATATCAGGAGATTCTCAAGACTTTTCTACAGTGGTAAAACAAATAGTCAAAGACACGATGTCAGAAATGTGTACACAACAGGCAGATCAGCCTGTCACTACTGGACATAAAACTACTAAAGAAGTTGAGGAAGATAGAAGTTCTGAAGAGTCGGAAGAACTAGATTATTCCTTTGACTTCTCCTTAATTCCGTCCTTTATTTCTCAAGTCAAAGAGGCAATTGAGTGGGAAGATGCAGAAGAGGGAGATAAGCCCAAGAAAAAAAGATATTACAAGCAATTGAATAAAGATCATGCATCCTTCCCCTTTATGGATGAAATTAAAGAGATCATAACAGATGAATGGAATAAGACAGTAAAAAAAGCATCGACCAAAAATAGGCTTCGTAAACTATATCCGCTATCAGAAACAGACGGTAACTTACTCGAGACCAGTCCAGTGGTTGATGCAGCAATTATGCGGCTAGCAAGAAACACGACTCTTCCTTTAGATGACTCATCGTCCTTTAGAGATGTTTTAGATCGCCAAATTGATGTAGATTTAAAAAGAGCATACTTATCGTCAGGGGACGCAGCTAGGCCAGCAGTAGCATTCACATCAGTGGCCAAAGCAATAAAAGCATGGGTTTTTGAAGTAGAAAATGCAATTATGAGAGATGCTAGCAAAGAATCTATTGCTCTCACGCTGAACCAATTAAAAATGGCGTCTGAATTTGCAGGAGAAGTGGCCCTTGATGTGGTTAAAGCCTCGAGTAGATCTATGGTCTTCTCAGTAATGGCAAGGAGAGCTCTGTGGCTTAGAGCATGGGCTGCTGACCCTTCATCCAAGACTACCTGGACAAGGATACCATATGATGGTAAACGCTTATTTGGGTCCACACTAGACACAGCAATATCGAGAGTGACAGGAGGCAAATCAGGCCTATTGCCCCAGGATCGGAAATTTCAAAGACAACGGTATACTCAACAAAACAGACAATCGTTCCAAAGATTTAGGGATGCCCGTTCCTATAAACCGGGGAAAACCTTTAACAAGAACTGGAAGAGATCTCAGCCGTCCTTTTTCAGAGCTAACAAATCAAAAAGTATGGCACCCGCAGAGAGTAACGCTAAATCTTTTTAAAATGAGGCCCGTCCAGACGGAGCAAGTGGGAGCCAGGTTGTCCCACTACGCGTCAGTCTGGGTGGAGAACGTGACAGACCCCTGGATTTTAAACATCATAAACAAGGGTCACAGATGGTCATTAAAAAAATCTCCCCGTCTGCCACACATACTCAAGACCTCGATACCCAACAACCTGCAGAAGCGCGGAATTCTTTTGGAGTATGTAGACACATTGATAAAACAAGGAGCAGTAATTCCAGTTCCACTAGATCAGCGGTTCAAAGGTTTCTATTCCCCTCTCTTTATGGTTCGCAAAAAGACAGGGGACTGGAGACCGGTCATAGATCTGAAAGCTTTGAACAAATATATAAAACTTCCAAAATTCAAAATGGAGTCTTTACAAACAGTAGCGAGGGCAGTCAGAATTGGAGATTGGATGTGTTCAATCGATTTAAAAGACGCCTACTTCCATGTTCCAATCCTTCCAGAATTTCCAAAATTTCTACGTTTCGTAGTTGGACACATCCATCTTCAATTCTGCTGCCTTCCATTTGGCCTTTCCACGTCCCCTCAGACGTTCTCAAAAGTCCTTCTAACAGTGGTCTCTCTTCTGAGAACTCAGGGAATCCGAATCGTACACTATTTAGACGACATCCTAATTCTAGCGGATTCAGAAGAACGTCTACGAGTTCACAGAGATATCGTCTTGAAAACCTTAATCGAGTTCGGCTGAATAATAAACGTCAAAAAAGTCAACTTTCACCAACACAACAAATGATATTTTTAGGGGCACTCTTCTCAACAGTACAAGGTACCTTAGCATTACCCCAAGACAAAGCGGAAGCTCTGATGCAGAAGCTTTCCCAGATCCAGCCAAACGCGATATTGCCTGCCAGACAATGCATGAGAATCTTAGGCCAGATGTCCTCGACAATTCCACTAATACGCTGGGCACACTGGAACCTGAGACCATTCCAAGTAAATTTCCTAGACCAATGGGGGAGAGAAATTAGATCAACCAATAGAGATTCCTCTGACGGTTTGGAAATCTCTAAGATGGTGGTTAAATCCACACAATCTAAAGAACTGTTGCTCTCTTGTGTTACCAAAATGGGAGATAATAACATCGGATGCCAGTGCAGTAGGATGGGGTGCAACCTGGAGAGATGTAGCAGTACAAGGCAAATGGACTTTCACCACAGACAACATTGTATCAAATGTGCTAGAAGTCAGAGCTGCCCACCAAGCATTAATCGCTTTTCTACCAAAAATTGTAGGCTGCTCAGTTATGTTGCGGATGGACAACAAGGCTGCAGTGTCCTATGTGAAAAAGCAAGGAGGCACCCGCAGCAAATCACTCCTCAAAGAAATTCAACCTGTAATTTCTCTGGCTCAATCCCATCTAAAGGATCTGACTGCAGTTTATCTCCCGGGGTCAGACAATCATCAAGCAGACGATCTTTCAAGAAACTTCATAGATCGTCACGAATGGACACTAAATCCGAACGTGTTCAAAATTCTGGTGAAAAAAATGGGGCATAATGCACATAGATCTATTTGCATCCGCAGAGAACTCCCAACTTCCTCTTTTTTATTCGAGGTATCCTTGTCAGAATGCTCTAGCGGTGGATGCCCTAGCCCAGCAATGGACATTCAGGAAAGGGTATGCATTCCCACCAGTTCCATTGATCTACAAATTTCTCCAGAGACTAGCAACATCGAATGTGGAAGTAATAGCAGTGATTCCGTTCTGGCCAAAGAGGCCTTGGTTTACTCTCCTTCAGTCTCTCCTAATAGATCACCCGTTTCAGTTACCATTGGAGCAGGATCTGCTAATTCAACGCCAATACACACATCCGCATCCAGAGAGGTTAAACTTAGCGGCCTGGAGGTTGAAGGGGAGAGACTGTTAAATCAAGGCTGTCCGGAAAAAGTATTATCTACATTACTCTCAGCAAGAAAACCTACGACAACCTCAGTTTATAATAGAACTTGGGCCAGATTCGCTTCTTTTGCAGAAACTTCCATGTTCAACCCTTTATTTCCTACAGTTTTCAATTTGCTCTCATTCATACAGCAGGGGCTAGATATGGGTCTGGCCTATAACACTTTAAAATCCCAAGTGTCAGAAATCTCAGCGGTTTTAGGGGAATCATGGGCAGAAAACCCACTAGTAAAACAATTTTTCAGAGCCACACTAAAATTACGCCCCCTATAAAACCCAAGTTTCCACAGTGGGACCTTCCCATCGTATTAGACTATCTTTCCTCTTCAACATTTGTTCCATCCGAAACCTGTTCGCTATATAATCTGACTCTAAAGGTCACCTTCCTAATAGCAATTACTTCTGGAAGAAGAGTTTCCGAAATCCAAGACTTGAGCCACAAGAAACCATTCTTATACATCTTTGAAGAACGCATAGTTCTTCATCCTGTAGAAACCTTTGTCCCAAAGGTCGCTTCAACTTATCACTACAATCAAGACTGGACTTTGCCAGCATTCCAAAACCCAGAGGATCCACTCTCACCACATCCGTTAGATCCTGTCTCTACAATTAAATCTTACATACAAGCTACAGTATCAATAAGGAATTCAGACAGGCTTTTAGTTATTCCTCAAGGAGTAAATAAAGGAAATCCTGCCTCATCGAGAATTATTTCATCATGGATTGTCAAAACGATTCAGCAGGCATATAAGTCCAAAAAATGGATCCACCACAAGAAATTGTAGCCCACCCCACAAGAGGAATGTCTGCCTTATGGGCTTCGTTAGGGAAAGTGTCATTAGAAACTATTTGTAAAGCAGCGAACTGGGCTTCTAGCCACACTTTCATAAAATTTTATAAGATTGAACCAGCTGCACTGTCTGCAAGTGTTTTTGGAAAGAATGTCATTTCCTTAGCTTCAGGCTCTAATGTATAAATAAGTAATTAAATTTTGGTTTATGCACCTGCTTCCCACCCATATTGTTTTATTTTCGTAGTTAAGTGCCCATCTGTATGCAGACATGGAGTTATCAGGGAACAGGAAAATTGTATACTCACCTACTGTAATTTTCCTTTCCTGATATACTCCATGTCGGCATACAGCCCCACCCTAGCAGGCGGTTCGGCCTCAAATGGGGAATATGGACTAAAGGGTGTGGTAGCTTTTATTCAAATGAGGTCCTATCTGGCAGTTGTAGGCGGAGAACTGCCCATCTGTATGCCGACATGGAGTATATCAGGAAAGGAAAATTACAGTAGGTGAGTATACTATTTTCCTGTTTTTGTCACATGTAAGCGGAAAATGACACTTTGTGACAAAAAAAAAAAAAAAGTTTTCATTTCTTCTAACTTGCAAAAAAAAAAAATGAAATCTGCCACGGACTCACCATGCCCCTCTCTGAATACCTTGAAGTGTCTACTTCCCAAAATAGGGTCATTTGTGGGGTGTGTTTACTGTCCTCGCATTTTGGGGGTTGCTAATTTGTAAGCACCCCTGTAAAGCCTAAAGGTGCTCAGTGGACTTTGGGCCCCTTAGCGCAGTTAGGCTGCAAAAAAGTGCCACACATGTGGTATTGCCGTACTCAGTAGAAGTAGTATAATGTGTTTTGTGGTGTATTTTTACACATTCCGATGCTGGGAGGGAGAAATATCTCTGTAAATGACAATTTTTTCATTTTTTTTACACACAATTGTCCATTTACAGAGAGATTTCTCCCACTCAGCATGGGTATGTGTAAAAATACACCCCAAAACACATTATATTAATTCTCCTGAGTACGGCGATACCACATGTGTGGCACTTTTTTGCACCCTAACTGCGCTAAGGGGCCCAAAGTCCAATGAGTACCTTTAGGATTTCACAGGTCATTTTGAGAAATTTCATTTCAAGACTACTCCTCACGGTTTAGGGCCCCTAAAATGCTAGGACAGTATAGGAACCCCACAAATGACCCCATTTTAGAAAGAAGACACCCCAAGGTATTCTGTTAGTAGTACGGGGATTTCATAGAAGATTGTATTTTTTGTCACAAGTTAGCGGAAAATGACACTGTGAAAAAAACCAATAAAAATCAATTTCCGCTAACTTGTGACAAAAAATAAAATCTTCTATGAACTCACCGTACTACTAACGGAATACCTTGGGGTGTCTTCTTTCTAAAATGGAGTCATTTGTGGGGTTCCTATACTGCCCTGGCATTTTAGGGGCCCAAGACCTGTGAAATCCTAAAGGTACGCATTGGACTTTGGGCCCCTTAGCGCAGTTAGGGTGCAAAAAAGTGCCACACATGTGGTATCGCCATACTTGGTAGAAGTAGTACAATGTGTTTTGGGGTGTATTTTTACACATACCATGCTGGGTGGGAGAAATAACTCTGTAAATGCACAATTGTGTGTAAAAAAATCAAAAGATTGTCATTTACAGAGGTATTTCTGCCACCCAGCATGGGTATGTGTAAAAATACACCCCAAAACACATTATACTACATGTGTGGTACTTCTTTGCACCCTAACTGCGCTAAGGGGCCCAAAGTCCAATGAGTACCTTTAGGATTTCACAGGTCATTTTTGTTTCAAGACTACTCCTCACGGTTTAGGGCCCCTAAAATGCCAGGGCAGTATAGGAACCCCACTAATGACCCCATTTTACAAAGAAGACACCCCAAGGTATTCCGTTAGGAGGATGGTGAGTCACATAGAAGTTTTTATTTTTTTGTCACAAGTTAGCGGAAATTGATTTTAATTGTTTTTTTTCACAAAGTGTCATTTTCCGCTAACTTGTGACAAAAAATAAAATCTTCTATGAACTCACCATACTCCTAACGGAATACCTTTGGGTGTCTTCTTTCTAGAATGGGGTCATTTGTGGGGTTCCTATACTGCCCTGGCATTTTAGGGGCCCTAAACCATGAGGAGTAGTCTTGAAACCAAATGTCGCAAAATGACCTGTGAAATCCTAAAGGTACTCATTGGACTTTGGGCCCCTTAGCGTACTTAGGGTGTAAAAAAGTGCCACATGTGGTACCGCCGTACTCAGGAGAAGTAGTATAATGTGTTTTGGGGTGTATTTTTACACATACCCATGCTGGGTGGGAGAAATATCTCTGTAAATGACAATTGTTTGATTTTTTTACACACAATTGTCCATTTACAGAGATATTTCTCCCACCCAGCATGGGTATGTGTAAAAATACACCCCAAAACACATTATACTACTTTTCCTGAGTACGGTGGTACCACATGTGTGACACTTTTTTGCAGCCTAGGTGCGCTAAGGGGCCCAATGTCCTATTCACAGGTCATTTTGAGGCATTTGTTTTCTAGACTACTCCTCACGGTTTAGGGCCCCTAAAATGCCAGGGCAGTATAGGAACCCCACAAGTGACCCCATTTTAGAAAGAAGACACCCCAAGGTATTCCGTTAGGTGTATGGCGAGTTCATAGAAGATTTTATTTTTTGTCGCAAGTTAGTGAAAAATGACACTTTGTGAAAAAAAAACAATAAAAATCAATTTCCGCTAACTGTTGACAAAAAATAAAATCTTCTATGAACTCGTCATACACCTAACAGAATACCTTGGGGTTTCTTTTTTCTAGAATGGGGTCACTTGTGGGGTTCCTATACCGCCCTGGCATTTTACGGGTCCAAAACCGTGAGTAGTCTGGAAACCAAATGTCTCAAAATGACTGTTCAGGGGTATAAGCATCTGCAAATTTTGATGACAGGTGGTCTATGAGGGGTCGAAATTTGTGGAACCGGTCATAAGTAGGGTGGCCTTTTAGATGACAGGTTGTATTGGGCCTGATCTGATGGATAGGAGTGCTAGGGGGTGACAGGAGGTGATTGATGGGTGTCTCAGGGGGTGGTTAGAGGGGAAAATAGATGCAATCAATGCACTGGGGAGGTGATCGGAAGGGTGTCTGAGGGTGATCTGAGGGTTTGGCCGAGTGATCAGGAGCCCTCACGGGGCAAATTAGGGCCTGATCTGATGGGTAGGTGTGCTAGGGGGTGACAGGAGGTGATTGATGGGTGTCTCAAGGTGTGATTAGAGGGGGGAATAGATGCAAGCAATGCACTGGCGAGGTGATCAGGGCTGGGGTCTGAGGGCGTTCTGAGGGTGTGGGCAGGTGATTGAGTGCCCTAGGGGCAGATAGGGGTCTAATCTGATAGGTAGCAGTGACAGGGGGTGATTGATGGGTAATTAGTGGGTGTTTAGGGTAGAGAACAGATGTAAACACTGCACTTGGGAGGTGATCTGACGTCGGATCTGCGGGCGATCTATTGGTGTGGGTGGGTGATCAGATTGCCCGCAAGGGGCAGGTTAGGGGCTGATTGATGGGTGCCAGTGACAGGGGGCAGAGCCGTAAAACCGAGCACACAAATGAATCCCCCCACCCCCTTTTCTGCCCACCAACAGAGCTTTTTGTTTATTTTTACAGCCCCCCTCCCTCTCTCCCCCCACCTGCCAATCACAGCGATCAGCTCTCATAGGCATCAGCCTATGACAGGGGATTGCTCTCTGAGCCTCTCCAGGGGACAGCCGAGTGACATGGCTGTCCCCAGTACAGCGCGGCCGTAGATTGCTGCC
This sequence comes from Hyperolius riggenbachi, assembly GCF_040937935.1. Taxonomy (NCBI): domain Eukaryota; kingdom Metazoa; phylum Chordata; class Amphibia; order Anura; family Hyperoliidae; genus Hyperolius; species Hyperolius riggenbachi. The sequence goes on from NC_090647.1 coordinate 28,507,869, forward strand.
GTAGATCGCAGCGCTCGAACGCAGTGAATCCAGCGCAGGAGACTTGGGCGCATAGGGAGTAACTTCGGCACCGCTGGAAGCAAAATTATTTCATTCCCCACCATCCATGGCGGCCTAGAGGGGGAGTAGTATTTACGCAGCCAGGAACTTGTGCAGCAGCAGGATCAGCCATATACCGGCTGTATCCTGCGCCCAAGTCTCCTGCGCCGATTCTTCCCGTACGCCACAGCACTGTACAATGTAAATAGATGCTGGTAGACTAAAGAGAGGGAATTTGTTCATTTTTAATTGCAGTTTTTAGTGATTCACTGAGACGCCTGGCAGTCATATATATTAATCTGTGTACACGTGTGGGCTTGCAAGCATGTCCATACTAGTCATGGTCATGTCCAGGAGAACTCATGGAGAAGCATGTGATCAGTTTGGTCAGGTGATAGATATTGAAGTCTCTGATTTGTTAGTCATGATGCTCATGTGCTAATGCAAAATGTGATCACAGCAAATCAGAGCTGTGTAAATCTATCAGCTGATCAGCCAAATCACATGCTTCTCTGTGAGTTCTCCTAGACACGACCATCACTAGTCCATAGTGCAAAAATCACTTAGCGTACTCGAAAGTTTACATTTTTACTGTTACTCACATAGATTTAAATTACACATGGTAAACAAGGTAAAAATAAAGTTATTATTTCATTCAAGTAAAAATAGTTTATTTCTAGTTGTCACTACAAAAAAAGGAACAGAATAACATTTTGCTAAAGAGAAAAAAAAGAAAAGAAAAAAAAAAGGATACCATTAAAACCTATAGTTCTTTTGTATTACTTTAAAAAAAAAAATGAAAGTGATAGAAGACACTTCAGTTGCTTTATAAAAAAAAAATTCAAATGGTTGAAAAACAATGTTACAGGATTATTGATATGATTAGAGGCTGCAACTATGTTTTTAAAAAAAATATATTTTAACCTTAGACTGTCGCAGACGTCTATAGGTGTTCCGAGTTTTTGTGCCCATACGGCAAAAATGTCTAAAGGCATTTTATCACACAACTACTTCCTCCTGCACTGGATGTCTATAGACCATTTTGCTATCCCATATTCCGGTGCCACGGACATCTACAAGGCATTTAGTACAAAGATTTGGCATACTGACAAATTTCTACTTGAAATATACAAATAATTCTACATTGAACCAACATTATGCAAATGCTATGCAGCTTAAGATGGACCAATCCATTTATTTTGCTTTATGATGATCAATACCGCTTTATCATGATGCAATACCGATTTCCAATTTCAATTTTTGATTTTTACTGGATGCTAGCTACACAAGAAGAGAAATGCAGAAGAATGCAGCATGCAGGACTTTTTTTTTTTAAATCGCATGTAAAATCGCATCAACATCGGAATCGCACGTAGTATAGAAGAGCCCTCAAAGTAGATTTTTATAATAATCATTTTGTATAGTAATAATATGCATAATTATCAATCATCTGAAATGTATTTTCATCTCAGTGACATCCCTGCTGAATATTATGGACTTAAAGAGAAACTCCGACCAAGAATTGAACTTTATCCCAATCAGTAGCTGATACCCACTTTTACATGAAAAATATAATGATTTTCACAAACAGACCATCAGGGGGCGCTGTATGACTGATTTTGTGCTGAAACCCCTCCCACAAGAGGCTCTGGTACCGTACGGTACTCTGGGCAAACTGCCACAATGTAACAATGACACACACAGGAAATGGCTGTTTATAGCTGTCTGATAAAGCCAGAACAGCTACATAATCTGCCCACAGTAACAATGTCACCATGTAATACATGTCAGAATGTGAATCTGGGAGAGGAAAGATTTTACAATGAGCAAACTCTGACTAAATCATGTATACATAATTATTGTAAAAATTAAGCACCTTTTTATATTAAATTATTTTCACTGGAGTTCCTCTTTAAGTACATGTAGATTTGGGTGAGATGTGTAACGATCGGTGTAACAGAGTGGGTCTGATTACCGGTGATCTGCAGAATCACTGGGAATACAGATATATACCAGATTATAGATGATCTGCAGTATCACCGATAATCCGATATACAAACTAACCTCTGAACACCTGAGTAGAGTGTTTGGTGCAAACAGTAATAATGAAAGGACTAGCCTCAGAGCAGTAAGGAGTACTGCACAATTCCTTCTGGACTCTCCCGGGGGGAGGAGTCAGGCTGAGAGAAGGAATGACAGAACGAGAGTGACACTCAAGGGGGAGTGTCACTAGTGTTGGGCGAACACCTAGATGTTCGGGTTCGCGAACGTTCGCCGAACATCGCCGCGATGTTCGGGTGTTCGACCCGAACTCCGAACATAATGGAAGTCAATGGGGACCCGAACTTTCGTGCTTTGTAAAGCTTCCTTACATGCTACATACCCCAAATTTGCAGGGTATGTGCACCTTGGGAGTGGGTACAAGAGGAAAAATTTTTTAGCAAAAAGAGCTTATAGTTTTTGAGAAAATCGATTTTAAAGTTTCAAAGGGAAAACTGTCTTTTAAATGCGGGAAAAGTCTGTTTTCTTTGCACAGGTAACATGCTTTTTGTTGGCATGCAGTCATAAATGTAATACATATAAGAGGTTCCAGGAAAAGGGACCGGTAACGCAAACCCAGCAGCAGCACACGTGATGGAACAGGAGGAGGGTGGCGCAGGAGGAGAAGGCCACGCTTTGAGACACAACAACCCAGGCCTTGCATGAGGACAAGAAGCGTGCAGATAGCAATTTGCGTTTTGTCGCCATGCAGTCATAAATGTAATACAGATGAGAGGTTCAATAAATCGGGACCGGAAACGCTAACCCATCACAGATGTTCATTGTTCATGTTACTTGGTTGGGGTCCGGGAGTGTTGCGTAGTCGTTTCCAATCCAGGATTGATTCATTTTAATTTGAGTCAGACGGTCTGCATTTTCTGTGGAGAGGCGGGTACGCCGATCTGTGACGATGCCTCCGGCAGCACTGAAACAGCGTTCCGACATAATGCTGGCTGCAGGGCAAGCCAGCACCTCTATTGCGTACATTGCCAGTTTGTGCCAGGTGTCTAGCTTCGATACCCAATAGTTGAAGGGTGCAGATGGATTGTTCAACACAGCTATGCCATCTGACATGTAGTCCTTGACCATCTTCTCCAGGCGATCGGTGTTGGAGGTGGATCTGCACGCTTGCTGTTCTGTGTGCTGCTGCATGGGTGTCCGAAAATTTTCCCACTCCAAGGACACTGCCGATACCATTCCCTTTTGGGCACTAGCTGCGGCTTGTGTTGTTTGCTGCCCTCCTGGTCGTCCTTGGTTTGCGGAAGTCAGTCTGTCGGCGTACAACTGGCTAGAGGAGGGGGAGGATGTCAATCTCCTCTTTAAAGTCTCCACAAGGGCCTGCTGGTATTCTTCCATTTTGACCTGTCGGACTCTTTCTTCAAGCAGTTTTGGAACATTGTGTTTGTACCGTGGATCCAGAAGGGTATAAACCCAGTAATTGGTGTTGTCCAGAATGCGCACAATGCGTGGGTCGCGTTCAATGCAGTCCCAGGCCGAAGAGGTCATAGCCTAGGGTCACAAAAACCTGTTTATTTGGGCAATTTCAATGGTAGTGATGGTGACGTACATAAATCTCAGCTATGGCCGTTAGCAACGTCTGAATTTCACGAAATGTCTCATGCAGGTAGAAGACATATTGTTAGACTTGGATTCCAAAGATGGGGTCCCTACATCTCTGCAAACCAGAGTTACAGGGGTCCAAAATTGGTAAAATCCCCCATAGGCTTTCATTGGGCCTCCTATTTACAGTTCCAAAATCTCACATCTTTTCAAAGGGCAATTGATCAGCAGTGGCAAATTTTCTAGTATTGTAGGGACCCTTAGGGGGAACATGACTGGTGAGTTTCGGGCCCCTAGGCCAAAGAGGTCATAGTCTAGGGTCACAAAAACCTGTTTATTTGGGCTATTTCAATGGTAGTGATGGTGACGTACATAAATCTCAGCTATGGCCGTTAGCAACGTCTGAATTTCACGAAATGTCTCATGCAGGTAGAAGACATATTGTTAGACTTAGATTCCAAAGATGGGGTCCCTACATCTCTGCAAACCAGAGTTACAGGGGTCCAAAATTGGTAAAATCCCCCATAGACTTTCATTGCCTCCCTATTTCACTTTACAAAATCTCACATCTTTTCAAAGGGCAATGGCTCAGCAGTACCAAATTTTCTAGCATTGTAGGGACCCTTAGGGGGAACATGACTGGTGAGTTTCGGGCCCCTAGGCCAAAGAGGTCATAGCCTAGGGTCACAAAAACCTGTTTATTTGGGCTATTTCAATGGTAGTGATGGTGACGTACATAAATCTCAGCTATGGCCGTTAGCAACGTCTGAATTTCACGAAATGTCTCATGCAGGTAGAAGACATATTGTTAGACTTAGATTCCAAAGATGGGGTCCCTACATCTCTGCAAACCAGAGTTACAGGGGTCCAAAATTGGTAAAATCCCCCATAGACTTTCATTGCCTCCCTATTTCACTTTACAAAATCTCACATCTTTTCAAAGGGCAATGGCTCAGCAGTACCAAATTTTCTAGCATTGTAGGGACCCTTAGGGGGAACATGACTGGTGAGTTTCGGGCCCCTAGGCCAAAGAGGTCATAGCCTAGGGTCACAAAAACCTGTTTATTTGGGCTATTTCAATGGTAGTGATGGTGACGTACATAAATCTCAGCTATGGCCGTTAGCAATCCTGGATTGGAAACGACTACGCAACACTCCCGGACCCCAACCAAGTAACATGAACAATGAACATCTGTGATGGGTTAGCGTTTCCGGTCCCTGTTTATTGAACCTCTCATCTGTATTACATTTATGACTGCATGGCGACAAAACGCAAATTGCTATCCGCACGCTTCTTGTCCTCATGCAAGGCCTGGGTTGTTGTGTCTCAAAGCGTGGCCTTCTCCTCCTGCGCCACCCTCCTCCTGTTCCATCATGTGTGCTGCTGCTGGGTTAGCGTTACCGGTCCCTTTTCCTGGAACCTCTTATATGTATTACATTTATGACTGCATGCCGACAAAAAGCATGTTACCTGTGCAAAGAAAACAGACATTTCCCGCATTTAAAAGACAGTTTTCCCTTTGAAACTTTAAAATCGATTTTCTCAAAAACTATAAGCTCTTTTTGCTAATTTTTGTTTTCCTCTTGTACCCACTCCCAAGATGCACATACCCTGTAAATTTGGGATATGTAGCATATAAGGAGGCTTTACAAAGCACGAAAGTTTGGGTCCCCATTGACTTCCATTATGTTCGGAGTTCGGCTCGAACACCCGAACATCGCGGCCATGTTCGGCCCGAACCCGAACATCTAGATGTTCGCCCAACACTACACGTGACCCGTTCGGCCAATCACAGCGCTAGCCGAACGTTCGGGTAACGTTCGGCCATGCGCTCTTAGTTCGGCCATATGGCCGAACAGTTTGGCCGAACACCATCAGGTGTTCGGCCAAACTCGAACATCACCCGAACAGGGTGATGTTCTGCAGAACCCGAACAGTGGCGAACACTGTTCGCCCAACACTAAGTGTCACTATCAGGACTGGGAACCGCCTCTAACAATAAGGTCGGTTCTCGAGGTCAGACAAGCCAGGTCGTAAACACACGGACAGATAAGGTACAGATTCAAAAGGCATAGGCGGAGTCTAAAGTACAGGCCGGTTCGGCAACAGGGTATCAGATATATCGAGGTACAAAATCAGAAGGCAGGTGCAGAGTCTAAGGACGAGCCGGGGTTCGGCAACAGAGTATCAGAAAGGCAAGGTACAGGATCAGAGTACAGGAGAATAGTCAGGGTCATAACAGATAATCACAATCAAACTAGTATTTTAACTATCAACAGAATCTAGCTAAGTGTAGGATTACAGCTCCAGCTGGTCCCGGCACACTTTAGGATCTGACTAAGGTCTGAGTGCTACCACGTAGTGATCGCAACGCCAGACAACCAGCAACTGAACAGCCAGCACTATATACACAAGAGTTGCCCAGCACCTCCCTAATTGCTGGACCAATTAATGGTGCTGCAATTGTCAGCTGACCAGCCTGGTCAGCTGACCTACTTCTGGTTGTTATATAAATCCTGCCTAGCTGCGCGCACGCGTGTCATTCTGAACCTTGGTGGACTATCAGTCCCAGCCACACCAGTACTGTGTTGCAATGCACTAGCTGACCTGTAAGCGGGGATGGTCGCACCGCCATCCACACCGGCGGCGGCCTCCCCGTTCTGGGACAAACCACTTGCATCAGGCAGATGCGCGCTAACCGACGCGTCCGACCGCGTTCCGCTATGTCATGCGCGGAAAGAGCCGCCTCCCACCGACTTACAGCGGCGGCTCTTCCGCGTTTCTTCACAGTACCCTCCCCCCCCCCCCCGAGGAGTGGACTCCGGACAGCTCCTTCCAGGCTTTTCTGGGTGTAAAGTGTGGAACTCCCTCTTCAGTTTATCGGCATGCATGCGGCCCTCAGGTACCCACATTCTCTCCTCTATGCCATACCCCTTCCAGTGCACTAGATATTGTACCGAGTTCTGCACTATACGAGAGTCCAACATTTTTTCGACTTCGTACTCAGGTTGACTATCCACCATCACAGGAGGAGGAGGAGTGGGATCCACATGGACTGCAGGTTTGAGCAAGGACACGTGAAAGGATCTTACCCCACGCATGCTGGCGGGAAGATCAACGGTATACGTAACGTCGTTGATCTTCTTTGCCACCGGGAACGGACCCACAAACCTGGGACCAAGTTTATCTGAGGGTTGTCTCAGGGTCAAGTGACGTGTGGATACCCAAACCAAGTCTCCTGGCTGAAACCTCCACTCCAAAGAGCGTCTCTTGTCAGCTTGACCCTTTTGACTCTGAAATGCCTTTTCCAAATTATTTTTCACTGTCCACCAAGTGTCTTTAAATGATTTCTGCCAGTCCTCCAGAGCTGGAAACGGAGTGGAGGCTACTGGCAATGGGGAGAACTTGGGTGATTTCCCTGTCACTATCTGGAACGGAGAAAATCCAGAAGAAGAACTTTTCAAATTGTTCTGCGCAAATTCTGCGAAGGCCAGAAATTTTACCCAATCATTCTGCGCCTCCGCAACGTAACATCTTAAGAACTGTTCTAAGGACTGATTAATGAGTTCGGTTTGACCGTTGGTCTGTGGGTGGTAGCCTGATGAGAATGACAGCTTCATGCCCATTTGGTGGCAAAATGCCTTCCAGAATCTAGATACGAATTGGACTCCCCGATCGGACACTATGTTTTCCAGAATGCCGTGCAGCCGGAACACGTGTAAGATGAACAAGTCGGCCAATTCCTGGGCTGAGGGGAGTCCTTTCAAAGGCACAAAATGGGCCATTTTACTGAAGCGGTCGACTACCACCCAAATGACCGACATGCCCTCTGACCTGGGAAGCTCACCCACAAAATCCATGGACAAATGGGTCCACGGCTCACTCGGGGGGGGGGGGGGGGGGTAAAGGCTGCAAGGTACCCACAGGTGCCAGCCGGGAGGGTTTACTTTTTGCGCACACCGCACATTCCCTAACAAACTCTCTGATGTCTGATGCCAAAGAAGGCCACCAAGCACACCTGGCCACAAGATCTTGTGTTCTAGACGCCCCAGGGTGCCCCGCATTCTTGTGTGAATGGAACATCTGCAGGATCCGGAGACGGAATGGCAGAGGCACAAATAAAACCCCCTCAGGCTTCCCCTCAGGGACATCCTGCTGAAAGGGACTCAAGGTTTCTGTCCAGTCTTCCCAAGTCTCCGTTACTGCTAGCACCAATCTCTGTGGGATAATGGTCTCTGGGGCAGAGGGCTGTGCTGTCTCCGGCTCAAAGCATCTGGACAGGGCATCTGCCTTAATGTTCTTGCTACCCGGGGTATACGTAATTATGAAACTGAACCTCAAAAAAAATAAAGACCATCGAGCCTGACGGGGACTTAATCGCTTAGCCCCCTCGATGTATTCTAAATTCTTGTGATCCGTGTATACAGTAATCGTATGTTCTGCTCCTTCTAGCCAGTGACGCCACTCCTCAAAGGCAAGTTTAATGGCTAGGAGCTCTCTGTTGCCTATATCGTAGTTTCTCTCTGCCGGAGAGAATCTACGAGGGAAATAAGCACAAGGGTGTAGCCTTCCCTTCAACCCGGACCGCTGAGACAGCACAGCCCCTACCCCAACCTCCGAGGCGTCTGCCTCAACAATAAACGGATAAGAGGTGTCCACATGTCTCAGGATGGGTGCGGAACAAAACAAATCTGCCTCTGAAGAAGCTGGTTTGAGCCAGCGAAACAGCTGTCAGGCATCTGACACCCCCACTGCTATGTACCTGCTATTTCCCCCACCGGAATAAAGGGATTTTAAAGAAGCGGTGCCTCCTCCTTTGTTTTCTATTACAATGGACCACACCAGTACTGTGTTGCAATGCACTAGCTGACCTGTGCGCGGGGATGGTCGCACCACCATCCACACAGGCGGCGGCCTCCCCGTGCTGGGACAAACCACTCGCATCAGGCCGATGCGCACTTTTTTTCCGTGTTCCGCTATGTCATGCGCGGAAAGAGCCGCCTCCCGCTGACTTCCGCGTTTCTTCACAAGATGTATTTGAAATAGAATGACATATAAAAACTGGCACTGACGTATCACTGTAAAAAAAAAATAGCTAGCATTCTAAGGGTTAAGACTCTGTAGAGAAATCTTACACATGAATATTTTTATTGTTAATATTATTATTATTATTGTTATTATTATGCTAAATCAATTGGAAATTGTTAACTGTGTTTATTATTTCCCTTCAGTTAATTTTTTCAAAGTGTGCACAATTTTTACCCTGAGAACCTGCGTCCTTATACCGTATATCAGAGTGTTTAGAGTAGTAGATGTAAATAAACCAGTCACAACAATGACAACTTGTGCAGCTGTTGAGAAGGAACCAATACTTAGTCTGTATCTGAATGTAAAAAACATTAATGAAACCATGAACGTTGAAAAGGCCATGATGTGAGTCACCAGTGTCTGGGTGGCTTTTTGAAAGGCCTCTGCAGAAAGTTTTAGGCAGATGAGAGCCGTTCTTATGTAACAGTAAGCAATCACAAGCACACTGCCAAACACGTGAAACGATGTAATAAGTGATCCATAGATAGAGTTAACACTTGTGTCACCACATGCTAATCGTTGAAGAGAAAAGGTCTCACAAAAGAAATTATCTATGATTTCTGAGCAAAAGGTCAATCTTGCTGTTAATAATATGGTCCCAATCATAGGTATTATGACAGCAACCCATATAGCTGATAACAATTTTAGACTTGTCAAGTGTGTCATTAGAGTAGGGTATCTCAGAGGATGTCCTACAGCCAGATACCTATCATATGCCATAATGGTGAAGATAGAAATTTCAATACTAGCAGGTGTCTGTATAAAGAAGCTCTGAGAGAGGCATCCAGCGAGTGAGATGGTTGAGCATTTACAGAGAAGGTCAATTAGTAACTTAGGGTGCAGAGATGAACATGTACACATCACGTTGACATTCAGACCACATATGAAGATGTACATAGGTTCATGCAAGCTTTCTTCTGTCCAAGAGAGATAGACTATCATTAAGCTCACAAACATTGTGGTTGCATATAATGCAAGAAGAAGAAGAGCGTAAAAGTACCTTAATGAATCCACTTCAACGAGCCACACAAGAATGAAGTCATTGCTGACCTCTGAGATGTTTTCAATAGACGATACCATGGAATTTCTTATGAGCATTGTAAATGGTGTCCTAATGCAGACCTTGGCAGGTCTGCTGAAGGACAATGTATCTCAGGCCAGTATTTATAGAAGGCACAGAGCCTTATACTTGCTTGGGATTTGGTTTAAAGAGATGCCTTATAATTAAGTCTTAAGGGATCAAACTCCTGGAGAAACTGCAAAAGACTTTGTCCTGTGGGACGTAAGTTGCTACAGATGTTAGTAGCTTCATTAGCAAGTAAGCCTTAATGATCTCAGCATAATTTATCAGTGATTTTTAATAACAAATTTACTACGAAATATTTTCAATACTGAACCAAAGCAATTGTATAGGAAATGATCTAACTTTTTAAGGTTTCTATTGACCACAGAATAGACCCTGATCAGTTGCAACTTTAAAACCACATACAGGTGAAATGTGAAGTGAAGCAAGTGAAACGTTAATTCTTAATGATGAAAAATAATAATTATTGTCGAGCCTGCCTCTCAATGTTGGCCATGACAGAAAGGTTTCAAAACACATACTACATCACTGCTTGCTGTGTATGGGGCTGTGTGGCAAAATACTCATAGTATTGACCCCTGTTCACCAAAAACCCAAAAACAAAAAATGGGCATCAGATGTGGACTACAGAGCCATGAAAAAGGTGTATTTGTCTAATAAATCACATTTTGCACTACAAATTCTACAGATCTCTATCTGATCCATGGAGGTTCCACTTCACAGTTTACAGGACTTGGAAAGATCTGCTGACCTATTAGTGCCAGAGATACCACAGAACTTCAGTGGTTTTGTGGATTTCATGCCTCAGTTGGTCAGAGCTGTTTAGGCCTCATTTCCATCTGCACAATTCTAACCGCTCTTTAGGAAATGCAACTCAATGCAATCTGTAGGGACATCAGAAACTGCATAGACTGCACCGTCTGATGTTTCCATCCATGCGTTACTATTCACCATGAAATCGCAGCACATGGTGGCACGCGTTCTGGCACGTTTTTGATGCAATTCACCAAGGAAATCAGAATCAATTTATTTTCGCCAAGTAAGTTTGCACCTACAAGGAATTTGTCTTGGCAGTTGCTTAACAAACACAAACAAAAACAATACCAGGACAGACAGTGTGAATATTACAAGTTAAGGACATTATAAGTATATTGGCAGTAAGCAATGTGAGAATTGTTCATGTTCAGTTCTGTGCTGATTACTTTCAGTCCTAGCAGCATTAAAGGGACTCCGAGCTGCCTAAAATAAAAATTTTCACTTACCCGGGGCTTTCTGCAGCCCAGTGCTGGTCGGGACATCCCACGCCGGCCTCCTGGCTCTTCTCCCCACGACTGTCCATACAGGGCTGTCCGGCGACTCCCCGGGCGACAATGGCCGAGTGTCTGGGCTCCTTCTTCTGCAAACCTCATCAATGACGTCGCACGCCGGCCGCCTCGCATCATCACGGCGGCCGGCGTGACAGCACGGTGCATGCGCGAATAAATCGCATGCGCGATTAAATCACGGCGGCCGGCATGACAGCACTGCGCATGCGCGATTAAATCGCGCATGCACCGTACTGTCACGCCGGCCGCTGTGATGACGCGAGGCGGCCGACGTGCCACGTCATTGATGAGGTTTGTGGAAGAAGGAGCCCCGACACTCGGCCATTGTCGCCCGGGGAGCCGCCGGACAGCCCTATATGGACAGCCGTGGGGAGAAGAGCCAGGAGGCCGGTGTGGGACGTCCCGACCAGCACTGGGCTGCAGAAAGCCCCGGGTAAGTGAAAATTGTTATTTTAGGCAGAGCTCGGAGTCCCTTTAAGTATGGCTACCGCTTGAGGAAAAAAGCTGTTCCTGTGTCTAGAGGTTTTGGGAGCAATTGACCGGAATCTTACTCCTGAAGGCATGCGCTGGAAGATGGAGTGAGCTGGGTGAGAGGGGTCAGAGGCAATTTTGGTTGCTCTCTTTCTGCACCTGCTAGCGTAAAGATCCTGCAGGGAAGGTAAGCTACAGCCAATTATCCTTTCCGCTGATCGGATGATGTGCTGAAGCCTCTCCTTTTCTAATGCTGAGCAGGAGCCAAACCATACAGTCATAGATGATGTTATGGTGAATTTGATGATTGCAGTGTAGAACTGCACCATTAGATTTTGAGGTAGGCCAAACTTTTTCAGCTGCCGTAGATGGTACATTCTCTGTTGCGCTTTCTTGACAATAGTGGCAGTGTTGTTGTCCCATTTTAAGTCGTTTGAGATCGTGGACCCAAGAAACGTGAATGACTCTACTTGGCTTATTGTGGATCCATTTATGGTTAAGGGGAGGTGCTGGGGGGGGAGATCTCCTAAAGTCTATTATCATCTCCATAGTTTTGAGAGCATTTAGTTCCAAGTTGTTGCTGCTGCACCAGAAGGAAAGCTGTCCCACCACATGCCTGTATGCAGACTCATCCCCGTTTTGTATGAGACCAACAACTGTTGTGTCATCTGCAAACTTTAGAACTTTAACAGATGGATCTGTGGAGATGCAGTCATTGGTGTAAAGTGAGTAGAGCAGTGGGGAAAGCACACAGCCCTGGGGTGCACCAGTACTGACTGTCAGAGAGCTTGATGTGAGTTTACCAAGTCTAACACGCTGTCTTCTGTCGGTTAAGAAGTCGGTTATCCATTTGCAGATGGATTCAGGTATGTGTAGCTGGGAGAGCTTGCTGTGCAGCAGTGATGGAATTATGGTATTAAATACAGAGCTGAAATCTATAAATAAAATCCTGGTGTAGGTTCCTGGGGTGTCTAGATGCTGGCCCTCTGCGTTTCCGCCCAGAGTCAAGATGGAAACTAGGCCGTATATGGAACAAATGAGACCTACACATTACCAGGAAACTAGTTTAAAAGCATTGCCTGGAGTGTGTGTGTGTGTGTGTGTGTGTGCGTGTGCGTGTGCGTGTGCGTGTGTGTGTGTGTCTGTGTGTGTGTGTGTGTGTGTGTGTGTGTGTGCATGTGCGTGCGCGTGCGTGCGCGTGTGTGCGTGTGTGTCTGTGTGTGTGTGCGTGTGTGTGTGCGTGTGTGTGTGCGTGTGTGTGTGCGCGTGTGTGTGTGTGTGTGTGTGTGTGTGTGTGTAGTGCGCGTGTGTGTGTGTAGTGTGTGTGTGTGTGTGTGTGTGTGTGTGTGTGTGTGTGTGTGTGTGTGTGTGTGTGTGTGTGTGTGTGTGCGTGCGTGTCTGTGTGCGCGTGCGCGTGCGTGCGTGTGTGTGTGTGTGTGTGTGTGTGTGTGTGTGGTGTGTGTGGTGTGTGTGGTGTGTGGTGTGTGGTGTGTGTGTGTGTGTGTGTGTGTGTGTGTGTGTGTGTGTGTGTGTGTGTGTGTGTGTGTGTGTGTGTGTGTGTGTGTGTGCGCGTGCGCGTGCGTGTCTGTGTGTGTGTATGTATATTATGATTACTGACTTATTTAGTGCCAGCATCTAGGGTGAACAGGTACATTTTTGAAGTTCGAGATCGCTATGAATTGGCCCCTTTTTGCTTACCAAACTGTTTTTCAGCATTGCCACATATATTTAACTTTAAAATTCGCCTTTCTCATTTTCACCATTTTGCAGACGGATTCCGCAACGAAACTGTATTGGAATAAATTGTGAATACCTTTGTGTTTCATAGCATGCCCACCATACACATCAAACTCTGGCCATCACATTTCACCCCCAAGTGGTGTCTTCACTTTGCATTATGTTTGTCCCACACTAGACCACCAGTGAAACTATATTGGAGGTGAAGCCCTAGATCACCAGGGAGTCATATGGGGAGAAAGAAGTAAAGTAGTAGACACCAGGGAGCTATAGAGGTGAGGAAGGGGAAACCCTATATACTAAAGAACTGTGTAGGGGGACACTAGACACCAGGGAACTGTATAGGGGAGGGAGCCACTAGACTCTGGTCCATAAAGGGAAAAAATGTTTAGGCCTCATACACATTGCGTTGCGCTAGCGCCTGCGCTGAACATTTTTTTTTTCTTTTCAAATCGCTCTGCTATGCGTGTTATAAGCGCTTTTATAATCGCTTTAGCAGAGCAAATCTTTAAATCGATACCTGATGTCAGTCAGGAAGTGATCACTTTGCCCCCGGCAAAGCGCTGGGGAAATTGCTACACAAAGCACTTTTTCAACCGCTTTGCGATTTCCCTACACCTTCCATTCATGGCAAATCGCCATGCATCGCTTTTGTCAGCGGCAAGCAAATGGAACGCCCCAATGAGAACTATCTCATTGCAAAGCATAGTGTAAGCGCTTTTAGGGCAATTTTTTACAAATCACCTGCGCTTAACCACTAGAGGACTGTGGGCTTTAACCCCCTTAAGGACCAGGCACTTTTTTCCATTCAGACCACTGCAGCTTTCACGGTTTATTGCTTGCTCATACAACCTACCACCTAAATGAATTTTGGCTCCTTTTCTTGTCACTAATAAAGCTTTCTTTTGGTGCTATTTGATTGCTGTTGTGATTTTTACTTTTTATTATATTCATCAAAAAAGACATGAATTTTGGCAAAAAAATGATTTTTTTAACTTTCTGTGCTGACATTTTTCAAATAAAGTAAAATTTCTGTATACATGCAGCGCGAAAAATGTGGACAAACATGTTTTTGATTAAAAAAAACCCATTCAGTGTATATTTATTGGTTTGGGTAAAAGTTATAGCGTTTACAAACTATGGTGCAAAAAGTGAATTTTCCCATTTTCAAGCATCTATGACTTTTCTGACCCCCTGTCATGTTTCATGAGGTGCTAGAATTCCAGGATAGTATAAATACCCCCCAAATGACCCCATATTGGAAAGAAGACATCCCAAAGTATTCACTGAGAGGCATAGTGAGTTCATAGAAGATATTATTTTTTGTCACAAGTAAGCGGAAAATGACACTCGGGAGAAGTAGTACAATGTGTTTTGGGGTGTATTTTTACACATACCCATGCTGGGTGGGAGAAATAACTCTGTAAATGGACAATCGTGTGTAAAAAAATCAAAAGATTGTCATTTACAGAGATATTTCTGCCACCCAGCATGGGTATGTGTAAAAATACACCCCAAAACACATTATACTACTTCTCTCGAGTACGGCGATACCACATGTGTGGCACTTTTTTGCACCCTAACTGCGCTAAGGGGCCCAAAGTCCAATGAGTACCTTTAGGTTTTACAGGGGTGCTCAAAATTTAGCACCCCGCCCACTTGCCAGGACAGTTAACAAACCCCACAAATGACCCCATTTTGCAAAGAATACACAACAAGGTATTCCATGAGGGTAATGGTGAGGTCATTGAAAATTTTATTTTTTGTCACAAGTAAACGGAAAATGACACTTTGTTAAAAAAAAAAAAAAAAATCTGCTAACTTGTGACAAAAACTAAAATCTTTTATGAACTTACTGTGCACCTCACATAATACTTTAGGGTGTCCTCTTTCCAAAATGGGGTCATTTGTGAAGTCTGTCCTGGCATTTTAGGGTCTCTGCAATCATTACATGTATGGCCAGTATTAGGAGTTTCTGCTATACTCCTTATATTGGGTATACGGGTAATGCACTCTGGGCTGAAAGGAAAAATGAACGGCAAACATACCTTGCTTCACATCAATGGCAGATCTTCCTCCACATCAATGGCAGTGATAACCTCAGGAGAGAGACACCCCGTGCCACCCTGCACTCAGGGTGAGCCACCAACTTATGTGACTGGGCCTCAGAACTTTAGTATACAGCATTATGCCCGTAGGATACAGCAATATGCCTGCCAATAGAGATGACTCTGTGTGGCATTAAAGCATCATCATAGGCCCAAAGTAAATCACATATAAACCGGGGGTGTCCACACTCAAGGGAAATTCAAACATGCCGTCTTATATCGCCAACCAGGACAGATCAGCAATATCAAGCATGGAAACCGATCCTCCTTCCGACTTTTATGCTTACCTGTTTGGTTTTCAAGCTTACCTCTCCTCTCCCTGGGACAATGTACGAAAGACCACTGAGTGTGTGCCTGGCATGGTCGGAATAGCCCATTTCCGTTTCCGGCACAATTCCGTTACCGTTCCCTTCCGACGGTATACCGGGCCAGTTCCGCGGAATTCCGAATAAGTCGAAATTCCGCCGGAAAAAAATTTTAAAATCTCTCTCTCTCTCTCTCTCTCTCTCTCTCCTCTCTCTCGTCCTCTCTCTCTCTCTCTCTTCTCTCTCTCTCTCTCTCTCTCTCTCTCTCTCTCTCTCTCTCTCTCTCTCCTCTCTCTCTCTCTCTCTCTCTCTCTCTCTCTCTCTCTCTCTCTCTCTCTCTCTCTCTCTCTCTTCTCTCTCCTCTCTCTCTCTCTCTCTCTCCTCTCTCTCTCTCTCTCTCTCTCTCTCTCTCTCTCTCTCTCTCTCTCTCTCTCTCTCTCTCTCTCTCTCTCTCTCTCTCTCTCTCTCTCTCTCTCTCTCTCTCTCTCTCTCTCTCTCTCTCTCTCTCTCTCTCTCTCTCTCTCTCTCTCTCTCTCTCTCTCTCTCTCCCTCTAGACCATGACCCCACTACATGCTAAAGCTGGCGGTAAGCATAAACCATACTTCCATTATGAACAATTCGATAGAAAAAGTAGCATGATTAAGGATTTGTACTTTTGAAAAACATGCCTCTATACCATAGCTGGGATTTGAACCCAGGACCTAGTGTGTAGTAGGTATCTGTCTTAACCTCTAGACCATGACCCACACTACATGCTAAAGCTGGCGGTAGCATAAACCATACTTCCATTATGATCAATTCGATAGAAAAAGTAGCATGATTAAGGATTTGTACTTTTTGAAAAGCATGCCTCTATACCATAGCTGGGATTTGAACCCAGGACCTAGTGTGTAGTAGGTATCTGTCTTAACCTCTAGACCATGACCCACACTACATGCTAAAGCTGGCGGTAGCATAAACCATACTTCCATTATGATCAATTCGATAGAAAAAGTAGCATGATTAAGGATTTGTACTTTTTGAAAAACATGCCTCTATACCATAGCTGGGATTTGAACCCAGGACCTAGTGTGTAGTAGGTATCTGTCTTAACCTCTAGACCATGACCCACACTACATGCTAAAGCTGGCGGTAGCATAAACCATACTTCCATTATGATCAATTCGATAGAAAAAGTAGCATGATTAAGGATTTGTACTTTTTGAAAAGCATGCCTCTATACCATAGCTGGGATTTGAACCCAGGACCTAGTGTTTAGTAGGTATCTGTCTTAACCTCTAGACCAGTGGTTCCCAACCTTTTCCGGCCCGGGGAACACTTTCTGACCATATTTTTCTCCGGGGAACGGCGGGGGGCGCGCGGGTGTTTGCGCGACCTAGTGGACAGTGCCGTGTGTAGCAGGCTATGGGGGGGGCTGGATAGCTAGCATAGTTGCCCCATATAGGTAGTTTAGTTGCCCCAGTATGGTTAGTATAGTTACCCCAGTATAGCTAGTATAGTCCCAGTATGGATAGGTAGTGCCCCAGTATAGGTAGGTAGTGCCCGGTATAGCTACTATAGTGCCCAGATAGCTAGTATAGTGCCCAGATAGCTAGTATGGTGCCCAGTATAGCTAGTATAGTGCCCAGCATAGCTAGCATAGTGCCCAGTATAGGTAGGTAGTGCCCCAGTATAGCTAGTATAGTTGCCCCCAGTGTAGCTAGTTTAGTTGCCCCCAGTGTAGCTAGTTTAGTTGCCCCCAGTATAGCTAGTTTAATTGCCCCCAGTATAGCTAGTTTAATTGCCCCCAGTATAGCTAGTTTAATTGCCCCCAGTATAGCTAGTTTAACTGCCCCCAGTATAGCTAGTTTAGTTGCCCCCAGTGTAGCTAGTTTAGTTGCCCCCAGTGTAGCTAGTTTAGTTGCCCCCAGTGTAGCTAGTTTAGTTGCCCCCAGTATAGCTAGTTTAATTGCCCCCAGTATAGCTAGTTTAATTGCCCCCAGTATAGCTAGTTTAGTTGCCCCCAGTATAACTAGTTTAGTTGCCCCCAGTATAGATGCCCAGGAGGGGGGAAGCAGCGCTAGAAGGAGGGGCAGTGGAGGCAGCGGTGGGGAGGGGGGAAATATCCCCCCCCTCCCTCACCTGGGACCCCTCCTTCTGCCTCTCTCCCCCTCCATTTATCGGTGGCAAGTGCGGGGCGGCTCGGCGGCGGGGAGACATGCGCAGACTTACCACTTCTGCGTTCCAAGCGCCGGCAGCGTCATGTCGTCAGATCTCCGCCTTCAATGCCGCCCACTGTGCTTCCTGATTAGCGGAAGCACAGTGGGCGGCATTGAAGGTGGAGATCTGACGACATGACGCTGCCGGCGCTTGGAACGCGGAAGTGGTGAGTAATTCTCCGCGTGCCTCCCCGCCGCCGACCCCGCACTTGCCACCCATAAATGGAGGGGGAGAGAGGCAGAAGGAGGGGTCCCAGGTGAGGGAGGGGGGGGATATTTCCCCCCTCCCCACCGCTGCCTCCACTGCCCCTCCTAGCGCTGCTTTCCCCCTCCTGCGTTCTCCATACAGTAGGAACGCACGGCACACCAGGCAACATGCCGCGGCACACTAGTGTGCCGCGGCACAGCGGTTGGGAAACGCTGCTCTAGACCATGACCCACACTGCATAGTAGTAGGTACCTGTCTTACCCACTAGTAAGGGAGAGGCTGCAGCCTCAGGGCGCAGTGTAGGAGGGGGTGCACAATTCATTCAGCTGTCATTCCCAATTGTGTTTGAAGCAGAAAGAAATAAGAAAAGGTGATACATGGCAGCGACTGCAAGCCAGATAAGTAGAGATTAAGGTGTTGGGGGTGGGGGCCCTGGGGCACCTCTTAGTGTAATAGCAATCAGTGTGTGACAGCTGGGGTGGGAGGGATGGGGGGGCGCACTTTGCTGTCTCAGCCTTGGGTGCTGAAGGACCTTGTCCCACCTCTGACCACACTACATGCTAAAGCCTGGCCCTGAGTGTGGTTGATGGTCTAGAGCAGTGGTCCTCAAACTAAGGCCCGCGGGCCGAATGTGGCCCCCTAAGGCTTTCTTACCGGCCCCCCACACAGAAAATGTATTGCTTATAAATGCAGTCAGCTACATCTTTAAATATTGGTGGTTCACATATGGAATAGCAGTGCAGCACCCCCCATCCACATGGAAGCCAGAAAGCAGAAATTTTGCTGGTTTCCAATCAAATTCCACATCAGGTGACACTGCTGTCCAATTGGCTTGCAGATTGTCACCTGGGTATGCTTCACTGTCTGGTCCGCAAAGACTTCTACATCATTTTATGTTTACTCCGGCCCCCCAGCGGTCTGAAGTATGTTGACCCGGCCCTCAACCCAAAATGTTTGGGGACCCCTGGTCTAGAGGGTAAGACAGATACCTACTACACACTAGGTCCTGGGTTCAAATCCCAGCTATGGTATATAAGCATGCTTTTCAAAAAGTACAAATCCTTAATCATGCTACTTTTTCTATCGAATTGATCATAATGGAAGTATGGTTTATGCTACCGCCAGCTTTAGCATGTAGTGTGGGTCATGGTCTAGAGGGTAAGACAGATACCTACTACACACTAGGTCCTGGGTTCAAATCCCAGCTATGGTATATAAGCATGCTTTTCAAAAAGTACAAATCCTTAATCATGCTACTTTTTCTATCGAATTGATCATAATGGAAGTATGGTTTATTCTACCGCCAGCTTTAGCATGTAGTGTGGGTCATGGTCTAGAGGTTAAGACACATACCTACTACACACTAGGTTCTGGGTTCAAATCCCAGCTATGGTATATAAGCTGTTTTGAAAATCTGCAATTCCCTACTGGGATGGGATGGGATGGGATGGGATGGGATGGGATGGGATGGGGGGGAGGAGGAGAGAGAGAAATTCCGTCGGAATTATAAAATTTCCGCGGAATTCCGTTTGAGAGGTATAGGAATTCCGATTTGACAATCGGAATTAACCTAATTCCGGCCGGAATCACGGAATTCATAATTCCTCGGAATTTTCCGAGCATCCCTAGTGCCTACTCCTGTGTCTGGAGTTGCCTAGGTTCTAATAGTGTACCGGCTCGTGGTACCTCTCAAAGCACTCCCCTATGCATATGCCAGGCTGGTCAGGACATTTGGGACAATAAAAACTGGTGTCATTCCTTCTTCTAGCACTGCTGCAGACACGACAATGTTTTCTTCGGATGCGTTGACCTGGGGCACACGGAATCTGATAGGCGTAATGCCTTCCATGCAGTCGGCTAGTTGCATCTGGGGGGGGGGGGGGGGGGGCTGGCACCTCCTGGATACAGGATGTCCAGTTTATGTGTTATCAATAGGAAGCGCTCCGCTATATCATCAAAGTGTGCTGCATATATCTCCCGTAGGAGTTGCACTCACCCTTCCGCTATGACCACTGTTAGACTGGTCATAGATCGCTTTAAATCCAGCCCCCGGTCCACGGGTCTGCTGTCACTTTCAGATGGCGTCTCGATCTCCAATCCCTCAGATTGCTGTGCTGTAGGTGGGCAGTATTCCCAATGGTGATGTATCCAGTGCTCTCTGGCTCTCAGTACCTCATAGAAAATAGAGGCACCATAGTGTAATCCAGTTTAAAATAGTAAAGTTTTATTAAAAGTTCTACTCACAAGAATGCAGAAGTCACAGCGCATTGAGTGTTAACGGGCTCTCCCCCGTGCCTGCCTGTCAGGCTCGCCGGTCGGTCCCGCTTCAATCGCCGCTCCACTTCGTGTACGTCCGCTCGTTGTCCAAGGCTCCACCCTACGCGTTTCGTCACACGCGTGACTCATCAGGGGCGTGGTAGCCATTGGACACGAGCTTTCTTAAATGTCAATGCGCGCCGCCTCTATCCCGCCCACTGCTCACGCGTTCATTGTGGGCGGATTCCGGAAAAGGGATGATATACAGGCGCTCCACGTTGGAGCGCATAGTCATAAGTGGGTGGAACGCGGAAAAGACGTAAAACTCCAGCGTGGAGCGCAAACACCTCACACGTATGATACGCGGAGTTACTCAGGGAATACATTAACTATATTCCCCCACGTCGGCCGTGCCCTCTTCATGGCATGCAATACGGTGGACAGCCCATTATTACATGTTGACATCATTGAAACCGTTTATGGCAGTATATTTTGAACATATGTTGCATCATAAAGATAAAAGATAGAAATAAATATAAAGTTAAAAGAATTTATATAAGTTTTCATCCTAAAAAAAATGCGCTTAGGTTAAACACAATTAGCATACAAGTCTATTGTGGAGTAGAGGTGTAGCAGTCCCTCTTGTGGTTAAAAGGTATATTGCACCCTCATTCATATTCCATTCCTCACTAATTTTTAACAAGGATATATCAATCTGGTCTCCCTTAAGGTATAGTATCCCCTTGTGTCCCATCCTTCTCTAATATTCAGATCCAGGGATTGGGTCATTTTACTCCATAATTAGTTATTAGCAATATAGCAGTTAAGGTCTATATCAATATTATGTCCCTTAGGATGCAGTGTCCCCATATTGTATATCCACTTTGTTTCTTTCTTTGAGATTTCTCTGGTTCTATTGCAGCCTCTCCATGAGTAGATCCCTTTTTTAACTCCACAGAACATGAGTGTGCTCGGGTTTGAATTATGATGGGTTCTGTAGTGTTCAGATACGCTGTGTCCCGTGAATCCACGTCTGATGTTACCTATGTGCTCTCCAATTCTGGTTTTGAGTAACCTAGTCGTTCTCCCTATGTACTGGAGGTTGCAAGGGCACCATACCATATATACCACTCCTTTTGTGTTACAGGTGATATTTTGCCTGATTTTAAACGTTTGTCCTCTTGCTGTTGATGTCACTTCTCTGCATCTAACAGGCATTCCCTCTCTACATCCTACACATCCTCTACAGGGGAAAAAGCCATCCTGCTGCCCGAACGGTATTACCTCTTTTGGTGGGTTTACACAGCTGGGTGCTAGAAAGTTCTTCAGATTTTTTGCCTTCCTATATATGAAGGCCGGTCGCTCCGGTAGAATTTTTTGTAAGGAGATGTCCTCTTTCAAAATCGGCCAATGTTTCTTTATTATGCCCTCTACTTGCTTATATTGTATTGAGTAATCTGATATAAAAGGGATGTTCTCAGTCTTATTTTGCTGTCTTGTATTCTCCCTAAGGAGATCATCTCTACTTAGCCTCCCTACTGTCATGATATCTCTTTGAATTTCATCCTCATTGTACCCTTTCTCAATGAATCTCCCGGCTATCAACTGCGATTGGGCCACATAATCTTCCATCCGGGTGCAGTTTCTTCGGATGCGTATTAATTGGCCTTTTGGTATTGCCTTTTTCCACCTAGGGTGGTGGCAGCTTTTTATTGAGAGATATCCATTCCGGTCTGTAGGTTTAAAGTATGTAGTAGTTTTTAATATAGTTCCATCTTTTTCTATATTCAGATCCAGGAAATGGACATGTTCTTTACTCCCTTCCATTGTTAACTCAATATTTACCGGGTTCTGGTTCAAATCTCCAATAAACTTCTCAAGATCTTCCTCATCCCCTCTCCATACAATGAAGAGGTCATCTATAAAGCGTCTCCATGTTAGTATTCTGTCATCAGCTATGTCTTATTCCCACTTCCCCATAAAGAGGTTCGCAAAAGAGGGCGCAAACCCCGCCCCCATTGCGCATCCCTTAATCTGCAGATAGTAGTTCCCTTGGTGCCAGAAGTAGTTTCTAGTAAGCGCAAATTGTAACACTTTCATTATGAAATTCAGTTGTTGTATTTTCATTTCAGGATCTCTTTCCAAATAGTATTGTACCGCATCCATTCCTGCCTGATGGGGGATGTTCGTATATAATGCGGTGACGTCCGCTGTAACCAGTATATCGTTCTCCTCCACTTTCAAAAGTTCCAGAATTTGTAACATGTGTTTAGTGTCCTTTACCACCCTGGGCAGTTCCATTACCATTGGCTGTAAATAGCGGTCAATATATTGGCCCAGTCGGTGTGTGAGACAGCCTATGCCGCTAATAATTGGCCTGCCCGGTGGCTTCTCTGTGTTTTTGTGGATCTTTGGGACCTGATATATGATTGGCGTTCTTGGTGCGGTGGGGCTTAGGAATTCAAACTCTTTATCATCTAGGATCCCCTCATTCAATCCTTCCCTTAATAGTTCTCTTAATTCCTTCATATATATGCTGCATGGGTTACCTTTAAGCTTTTTATACGTTGTAGAGTCGCTGACAATTCGTTCTAGCTCCTCACTATATTGCTGTTGATTGAGTACCACCACGCCTCCCCCCTTATCGGCTGGTCTCACAACTAGGAGTTTCTCTTCCAACATACTTTTTGCCAATTTTGCCACCCCTCTAGTTTTCTTCGGTTGCAAATTCTCCAAGTCTCTTTCTACCATCTTCTTAAAGACCTCTACACAATTGGTGTTAGAGTTGTCCTGAGGGTTAAAGAAGGATCTATTTTTCATTCCAGTGTGGGTATATTCACTCACTGGGTTTGCCCTAATAGTTGGGCCCTCCTTATTCAGGAAATATTTCTTTATGTTGAGAATTCTACCATATTTTTGTAGGTCTACATATGTATTGAATTTATTTAGTGATTGTTGGGGTGCATGCTTTAAGCCTTGATCCAGTATCTTTAGTTCCTGTTTATTCAAATTAACACCAGACAGGTTGTAGATTCCTTTTCCTACCTCTCTCTTCTCCTCTTGAATGCGCCTCCCCCCTCGTACCCCCCTTCTTGTCTTCGTTTGTTCCCTCCTGGTGTTGGTTGTTGCATCGGTTCGTATTCCGGTCTCATTTGTGGTCTCCTCGGGGGTTTGTAGTGTCCTAGATTGGGCCCTAAAAAAGGCTGGAATCTTCCTTTTTGCCTTAATGGGTCATACCTATTTTGGACATTGATATTATACTGGCCATCATTGTATGTATCCCTCCCTCTCTGTTGATGCACAAATCTATTTTCACTATATCTTTCATTGTAATTGGGTGCTGTCCTTACAAACGGTCTACCTTGCTTAGGTTGTCTCAAGTGGTATAGTTCCCCTCGCGGTCTCTGTGGTTTGGGGGTTGTGTGTTGTTGTCTCTTCGGTATTGCTCCGCCGCTCGGTTCCGGGTCGTTTTCAGTATGAATGGGTTCATTGCGTGCCACTGGTTTATTTTTGTATTGCCATTTATAGGCTCTCCTTAGTTTATAGGCATTCCAATCAGTCAGGAAATGTCTCTTTTTCTTTAAGATGATTTCCCTCTCCTGCTTGATAAGTACTTCGCATGTTCTCTCTGATAGACTTTTATATAGGGGATCTTCCCTATGTGCTTCTAGGTTGGTTTTCATTTGATTAATTTCCCTTCCTAGTCGGTCAAGTCTCTTCGCTTTCCTTTTAATTAGGAGTTCCATGACTCCCATTCCGCATCCATCAAAGAACTCCTCCCATTCCTTATCATTTTCCTCATCCTCTTCCCCGTCATCCGGTGTTAGGTCCCACCTAAGCTTCTGTGGGAAGGATTGAATGAGGGGATCCTAGATGATAAAGAGTTTGAATTCCTAAGCCCCACCGCACCAAGAACGCCAATCATATATCAGGTCCCAAAGATCCACAAAAACACAGAGAAGCCACCGGGCAGGCCAATTATTAGCGGCATAGGCTCTCTCACACACCGACTGGGCCAATATATTGACCGCTATTTACAGCCAATGGTAATGGAACTGCCCAGGGTGGTAAAGGACACTAAACACATGTTACAAATTCTGGAACTTTTGAAAGTGGAGGAGAACGATATACTGGTTACAGCGGACGTCACCGCATTATATACGAACATCCCCCATCAGGCAGGAATGGATGCGGTACAATACTATTTGGAAAGAGATCCTGAAATGAAAATACAACAACTGAATTTCATAATGAAAGTGTTACAATTTGCGCTTACTAGAAACTACTTCTGGCACCAAGGGAACTACTATCTGCAGATTAAGGGATGCGCAATGGGGGCGGGGTTTGCGCCCTCTTTTGCGAACCTCTTTATGGGGAAGTGGGAACAAGACATAGCTGATGACAGAATACTAACATGGAGACGCTTTATAGATGACCTCTTCATTGTATGGAGAGGGGATGAGGAAGATCTTGAGAAGTTTATTGGAGATTTGAACCAGAACCCGGTAAATATTGAGTTAACAATGGAAGGGAGTAAAGAACATGTCCATTTCCTGGATCTGAATATAGAAAAAGATGGAACTATATTAAAAACTACTACATACTTTAAACCTACAGACCGGAATGGATATCTCTCAATAAAAAGCTGCCACCACCCTAGGTGGAAAAAGGCAATACCAAAAGGCCAATTAATACGCATCCGAAGAAACTGCACCCGGATGGAAGATTATGTGGCTCAATCGCAGTTGATAGCCTGGAGATTCATCGAGAAAGGGTACAATGAGGATGAAATTCAAAGAGATATCATGACAGTAGGGAGGCTAAGTAGAGATGATCTCCTTAGGGAGAATACAAGACAGCAAAATAAGACTGAGAACATCCCTTTTATATCAGATTACTCAATACAATATAAGCAAGTAGAGGGCATAATAAAGAAACATTGGCCGATTTTGAAAGAGGACATCTCCTTACAAAAAATTCTACCGGAGCGACCGGCCTTCATATATAGGAAGGCAAAAAATCTGAAGAACTTTCTAGCACCCAGCTGTGTAAACCCACCAAAAGAGGTAATACCGTTCTGGCAGCAGGATGGCTTTTTCCCCTGTAGAGGATGTGTAGGATGTAGAGAGGGAATGCCTGTTAGATGCAGAGAAGTGACATCAACAGCAAGAGGACAAACGTTTAAAATCAGGCAAAATATCACCTGTAACACAAAAGGAGTGGTATATATGGTATGGTGCCCTTGCAACCTCCAGTACATAGGGAGAACGACTAGGTTACTCAAAACCAGAATTGGAGAGCACATAGGTAACATCAGACGTGGATTCACGGGACACAGCGTATCTGAACACTACAGAACCCATCACAATTCAAACCCGAGCACACTCATGTTCTGTGGAGTTAAAAAAGGGATCTACTCATGGAGAGGCTGCAATAGAACCAGAGAAATCTCAAAGAAAGAAACAAAGTGGATATACAATATGGGGACACTGCATCCTAAGGGACATAATATTGATATAGACCTTAACTGCTATATTGCTAATAACTAATTATGGAGTAAAATGACCCAATCCCTGGATCTGAATATTAGAGAAGGATGGGACACAAGGGGATACTATACCTTAAGGGAGACCAGATTGATATATCCTTGTTAAAAATTAGTGAGGAATGGAATATGAATGAGGGTGCAATATACCTTTTAACCACAAGAGGGACTGCTACACCTCTACTCCACAATAGACTTGTATGCTAATTGTGTTTAACCTAAGCGCATTTTTTGCAGGATGAAAACTTATATAAATTCTTTTAACTTTATATTTATTTCTATCTTTTATCTTTATGATGCAACATATGTTCAAAATATACTGCCATAAACGGTTTCAATGATGTCAACATGTAATAATGGGCTGTCCACCGTATTGCATGCCATGAAGAGGGCACGGCCGACGTGGGGGAATATAGTTAATGTATTCCCTGAGTAACTCCGCGTATCATACGTGTGAGGTGTTTGCGCTCCACGCTGGAGTTTTACGTCTTTTCCGCGTTCCACCCACTTATGACTATGCGCTCCAACGTGGAGCGCCTGTATATCATCCCTTTTCCGGAATCCGCCCACAATGAACGCGTGAGCGGTGGGCGGGATAGAGGCGGCGCGCATTGACATTTAAGAAAGCTCGTGTCCAATGGCTACCACGCCCCTGATGAGTCACGCGTGTGACGAAACGCGTAGGGTGGAGCCTTGGACAACGAGCGGACGTACACGAAGTGGAGCGGCGATTGAAGCGGGACCGACCGGCGGGCCTGACAGGCAGGCACGGGGGAGAGCCCGTTAACACTCAATGCGCTGTGACTTCTGCATTCTTGTGAGTAGAACTTTTAATAAAACTTTACTATTTTAAACTGGATTACAATATGGTGCCTCTATTTTCTATGAGGTACTGAGAGCCAGAGAGCACTGGATACATCACCATTGGGAGTACTGCCCACCTACAGCACAGCAATCTGAGGGATTGGAGATCGAGACGCCATCTGAAAGTGACAGCAGACCCGTGGACCGGGGGCTGGATTTAAAGCGATCTATGACCAGTCTAACAGTGGTCATAGCGGAAGGGTGAGTGCAACTCCTACGGGAGATATATGCAGCACACTTTGATGATATAGCGGAGCGCTTCCTATTGATAACACATAAACTGTATTGAAAGGGGAACATCGCTGAACCCACTTTAGAGCGCAAACGCAGGACAATCACAAGAGGGATACTGAAAGTATCTGAACGCAGCTGCTTTGGTGGCTGCAAAGAGGAATTGTACAATTTAACCCCTGTGAACAATTTGTGGGGGGCTTATACAGCCAACAGACTGGTTTAGCGCTTTACATTTGTATACAAAATACAGGATGTCCAGAATGATCTGTTCCTGAAATTGAAGGAAAGATCCAGTTCTCCCAGCCTTACTATAGAGAACAAAGCTGTTGTAAACTGCCAATTGAATCAGATAAAAAGACACTTTCTTATACCAGCGTCTTGTTTTCCGGGAAACTAAATAGGGCGCTAACCTCTGGTCATTGAAGTCCACCCCTCCCATGTTGACATTATATTCGTGGACGACAAGGGGCTTTTCAATGACCGCAGTTGCCCGTTGAATTTGGACTGTCGTGTCTGTGTGAATGGTGGACAGAAAGTAAAAGTCCCTCTTGTCCCTCCATTTCACCGCGAGCAGGTCTTCAGTACGCAAGGCGGCCCTCTGCCCCCGTTCAAGTCTGGTGGTAACGAGCCGTTGGGGGAAGCCCTGGCGACTAGGCCGCGCAGTGCCACAGCATCGGATTCCTTCTAACTTTAAGTGCTGAAAGAGGGCCACACTTGTGTAATAATTGTCCACAAAAAGATGGTACCCCTTCTGGAACAAGGGTGACACCAAATCCCAGACAACCTTTCCACTGCTCCCCAGGTAGTCAGGGCATCCGACCGGCTCCAATTTTGAGTCTTTTCCCTCATAGACCCTAAAACAACATGTATAGCCTGTGGCCCTTTCACAGAGCTTATACAGTTTCACCCCATACCGGGCGCGCTTGCTTGGGATGTACTGTTTGATGCCAAGCCCGGTAAAGCGTAAGAGGGACTCGTCTACGCAGATGTTCTGTTCAGGGATATAAGCATCTGCAAATGTTGATGACAGGTGGTCTATGAGGGGCCGAATTTTGTGGAGCCGGTCATAAGCAGGGTGGCCCTTTTCATGACAGGTTTTGTCGTCGTTGAAGTGCAGGAAGCGCAGGATGGACTCAAATCGTGTCCTGGACATGGCAGCAGGGTACAAGGGAACATGATGTACTGGGTTCGTAGACCAATACGACCGCAATACATTCTGTTTCATTAGTCCAAGTGAAGGATAAGGGCCAAAAAGATTTTAATGTCGGAAACTTGGACTGGTTTCCACCGGAAAGGCTGGTCATAGCTGCTCTCCGGGTGCTCGGTGATGAATTGTGTGGCTTTACGGTTGGTCTCAACCACAATTAAGTCCAAGAGAACCTGGGTGATGAACAGCTGCAAAAAGTCTAGGGCCGTTCCTAGATGAGCTGTTGCCACCTGGACTAGAGACTGGGCGGTGAAAAGGGGCACTACGGGTGCGGCGGAATCAGGGGATTGCCAATTTGGATGTGCCAGCACCTCTGGGAGTCTATGGGTACTACGGGCCCGTCTTCTTCTTGGTGGCTGCGACGGGGGTACTACTGCACTTGCCACCGTACCAGTTTCAACTTCCATGCTGGCGCTCACCACTTCACCAGGGTCTACAGAAGTACTGGTACCAAGTCCAGGAGATGCTGCGCTGCTGGTGCCTGCCTCACCACGAAAACTATCATCAGCGCTAGCACCACCATGCTGCCCTTGAGGCGGATCCTGCGCCACCTGCGGTCTAACGACATGGGGTCTGGTACGCCTGGCTCTAGCCGGGACCAAAGCCTCGTAATCACTTTCGGTCAGGGAACCACTGCTTTCCACAGGTTCAAATTTGGACCCGGATGATTCGACGGATGATTCTTCCCAAAAGAACTCATCCGACTGGTCCATATACCTGTATACCTCCTCATCGGAAAGCCCTCTTCTTGCCATTGTGGACTGCTAAATTTATGGGGTTTTCCTCCGAGACTACCCAGAAAAAAAGAGCACCTACCTAGCAAAAGGGAGTATTTGAAAGGTATTGGGGTTGGTGGGAAGTGGGGTCTCAGAGGCAATCAAACAATCACGGGACAATCGAAGCAGATCACGGGACAATCAATACAATTACAGCACAATCGAATACAATCGCAGCACAAGCAAATCTGATGCACTCGGAAGGTGGTGGTTGGAGGTGGTTGGGGGGAGGGTGGGGTTGGGTGTGGCGGGAAGTGGGGTCTCAGAGGCAATCAAACAATCACGGGCAATCAAAGCCGATCACGGGACAATCAAATACAATTACAGCACAATCGAATACAATCGCAGCACAAGCAAATCTGATGCACTCGGAAGGTGGTGGTTGGAGGTGGTTGGGGGGAGGGTGGGGTTGGGTGTGGCGGGAAGTGGGGTCTCAGAGGCAATCAAACAATCACGGGCAATCGAAGCCGATCACGGGACAATCAAATACAATTACAGCACAATCTAATACAATCGCAGCACAAACAAATCTGACGCACTTGGAAGGTGGTGGTTGGAGGTGGTTGGGGGGAGGGTGGGGTTGGGTGTGGCGGGAAGTGGGGTCTCAGTGGCAATCAAACAATCACAGACAATCGAAGCCGATCACGAGACAATCAAATACAATTACAGCACAATCGAATACAATCGCAGCACAAGCAAATCTGATGCACTCGGAAGGTGGTGGTTGTAGGTGGTTGGGGGGAGGGTGGGGTTGGGTGTGGAGGGAAGTGGGGTCTCAGAGGCAATCAAACAATCACGGGCAATCGAAGCTGATCACGGGACAATCAAATACAATTCCAGCACAATCGAATACAATCGCAGCACAAGCAAATCTGATGCACTCGGAAGGTGGTGGTTGGAGGTGGTTGGGGGGAGGGTGGGGTTGGGTGTGGCGGGAAGTGGGGTCTCAGAGGCAATCAAACAATCACGGGACAATCGAAGCTGATCACGGGACAATCAAATACAATTACAGCACAATCGGATCCAATCACCGCACAATCAAATCTGATGCACTCGGAAGGTGATGGGGGGTGGGGGTGGTGGTTGGGTGGGGGTTGTTGGGAAGTGGGGTCTCAGAGGCAATCAAACAATCACGGGACAATCGAAGCAGATCACGGGGCAATCAAATACAATCGCAGCACAATCGAATACAATCGCAGCACAATCGAATACAATCACAGCACAGTCAAATACAATGCACTCGGACGGTGATTAGGGGGGGTCTGAGGGCGATTTGAGGGGGTGGGGGGTTGATCAGGAGCCCGCACGGGGCAGACTGAGTCCTGGTCTGATGAGAGGCAGACACAGGGGGTTACTGATCGCAGATCAGTTAGTGATTGCTGGGGAGGACAGATGTAAACAATGTGCAGGGGATGTAATCAGGAGGGGGGTATGAGGGCAATCGAGGGTCTGGGCAGGTGATCGGTTGCCCCCGTGGGGCAGTTAGGGTCTGCTCTGATGGGTGGGGGTGCTGAGGGGTGATGGACAGGTGATAGACAGGTGATCAGAGGGGGATCAGAAGGGGATCAGGGGGTAATGTAGCTGTATACAGATGTATACAGTATACAGGGGGGTAGTCTGGGATGGGGTCTAGGGGTGATCTAAAGGTAGGGGGGGCGGATCAGGGGTGACTAGGAGGCAGTTAGGGACCTAAACTAAGGGATAGCGTTGATAGTTAGTGGCAGGTGGGGGGGGTGGGAGTTTTATAGGGGTGCAAGGGTGCTGGCAGGGGTTTGCTGGGGTGATCAGGGGGGGGTCTGAAGGCTGGGGTGGGAGATCAGGGGGGCTGTAGGCCAAAAAAATCAATGTGCAGTGTATACCTGTAATGGCTTCCTCCTCGCTGGTGGTCTCTGGAACAATGAGACCACGAGGCGAGGAGGAAGCACGTATAAGGCACTTTGTTTACCTAACAAAGTGCCTTATACTACCTGATTGGCCGGATTTCTGGATTCCTCCGCTCGCCGGCGCTGCTAAGTGGCCGGCGAGCGAAAACTAAATGCCGGGCTTCCGATCCCCGGCGGAGGATCGCGTCACGGATGACGCGATTGCTCCGCCCACGCCCCTACAAGGACCGCCGCCATTTGTCAATACGGCGGTCCTTGCGGGGTCCACTTCCCGGACGCCAATTGTCTATACGGCGGTCGGGAAGTGGTTAAACAAATGCCTCTAGTGTGATCGAGCTCTTAGTGATGAGCTAGTTAATAAGAAACATTTATATTTAGCATGGCTTTTTCAGAAAGGGGGCTTCTTGGTTCATTTTAGTCACAAGAACAAGTCTTGTGGTTCTGGAATCTAGATCATGAGTCGTTAACTCGGTATAGTCTCTAAGGCTGGACCCACACTATAAGCCCTTTTCTGAGTGATTGCCGAGCGCTTTCTGAGCGCTTTTCACTCCCATTCAAAAAAAATCACGTAAAAATTGCCGCAATTGTGCAAATTGCATATGCCTCGTTTTTTACGTGATTTTTACCGTGGTTTTAATGAAAGTGAATGGGAGTGATTTTTTAAAAAGCACTCAGCAATCACAAGCGCTCAACAAGCGCTCAGAAAATCACTAATAGTGTGGATCCAGCCTAAGGCTACGTACACATTGGTGCATTGTAGTGCAACTTAATGGCCACATTGTAACGCAGCTATCCACACTGCAATACATCACCTGTGCCATTTTCAAAGTGCAGCTGGTGCAGTTGGAAAGGGCTTGCATTCACAGTGACAGTGAAGCATACTTGTCATTGACTGTATGCCTCACTGTATGTGACGCACCACGCAGATAACGTGAGCCGTAACTTTCCCATTCCATTGTGTTCCTGCCTTCAACCAAAATTGTGATGATGAAAATTCCAGTATTCTTTTTGCATTCATTTCTGTGGCAAAATGACCAATGTCTTGTGTTTTGTGTGACAGTATGTATCCTGCGAAAATAATGTTCAATTCCTCTTTCGAGCAAAAAAATGCCATTGAAAATCATTTTATATTAAATTTGTGATTTTTTTTTTTTTCACAGCAAAAATTTCACTTATTTTTGCCATATTGTGAAAATCCAATGTATTTTTGCAAATGTTTTTGCGAAATCAAAAATAGCATTCTTAATGTGAAAATGACTTTGGCGGAAATTTAAAAGTAACACTGATGCAAAATGCAAAACACACTGTGAACCTCGCCTAAAGCAGCATGTTTTTAGTTAAAGATTCTTGTTAATGGGATTTCTCTCTCAAATAAATCAGATGAAGTTTAGTTTAACTACTACTTGCCTTATTAGGTTTATTTTTTTCCAATAGGAATTAATAGAAACCTCTGTACATACACACCTTCATTTAAAGAGATTTAAAAAAATTAGATTTGTTAAATCTTAAATGTAGTTTTCAGTGATTCACTGAGACGCCTGGCAGTCATATACAGGATCTTCTCAAAAAATTAGCATATTGTGATAAAGTTCATTATTTTCTGTAATGTACTGATAAACATTAGACTTTCATATATTTTAGGTTCAAATACACACAACTGAAGTAGTTCAAGCCTTTTATTGTTTTAATATTAATGATTTTGGCATACAGCTCATGAAAACCCAAATTTCCTATCTCAAAAAATTATCATATTTCATCCGACCAATAAAAGAAAAGTGTTTCTAAAACAAAAAAAGTCAACCTTCAAATAATTATGTTCAGTTATGCACTCAATCCTTTTGCAGAAATTACTGCTTCAATGCGGCGTGGCATGGAGGCAATCAGCCTGTGGCACTGATCAGGTGTTACGGAGGCACAGGATGTTTCGATAGCAGCCTTAAGCTCATCCAGAGTGTTGGGTCTTGCGTCTCTCAACTTTCTCTTCACAATATCCCACAGATTCTCTATGGGGTTCAGGTCAGGAGAGTTGGCAGGCCAATTGAGCACAGTAATACCATGGTCAGTAAACCATTTACCAGTGGTTTTGGCACTTTGAGCAGGTGCCAGGTCGTGCTGAAAAATGAAATCTTCATCTCCATAAAGCTTTTCAGCAGATGGAAGCATCTGCAAGACCCAACACTCTGGATGAGCTTAAGGCTGCTATCGAAGCATCCTGGGCCTCCATAACACCTGATCAGTGCCACAGGCTGATTGCCTCCATGCCACGCCGCATTAAAGCAGTCATTTCTGCAAAAGGATTTTCGACCAAGTATTAAGTGCATAACTGAACATAATTATTTTAAGGTTGAGTTTTTTTTTCTTTTATTGGTCGGATGAAATATGCTAATTTTTTGAGATAGGAATTTTGGGTTTTCATGAGCTGTATGCCAAAATCATCAATATTAAAAAAAATAAAAGGCTTGAACTACTTCAGTTGTGTGTAATGAATCTAAAATATATGAAAGTCTAATGTGTATCAGTACATTACAGAAAATAATGAACTTTATCACAATATGCTAATTTTTTGAGATATTTTTTGTATATTGTTAGCTCAATTCCTTCCGAGGTGGCTGCAAGGTCACTTTAGCAGCAGTCAGACATATGGATTCAGCTCCCTGGTTTTAGTGAGTGGTCTCTCTCCAGCTGGGAGATGCAATGATCACTACACTTAAGTTGGTGAAAATGCATCAGAAATCTTTATTTAAAAGTCAATCTTATATACACACTGATGATGGGGGAAAACCAGATTAAACCGGAGTGCCCATGTGAAGTATGTGAGACAATAGCGCAGACAACAAGGACAATAGGGTTTGTTTTTCTGTACACACTGGCAGAGGTAGGATTTGTTACATGTGTTAATGTTCAATACACCAGGTCCTTCTAACTCTTCAGATCTCTGTTAACGAGCCTTTATGGTAATATACCAAGTGGGTATTGAAATACAGGTTTTGTATTCTGTCTCTCAAAGATGCCTGGAACTTCTTCTAAAGTGTTAATTTTAATGTATCTGTAAATCACCATATGCAGGAATGTGCTGCTGACTAGTTGGAGCAATTTGTCATGTTAAGACATTTTGATGTGCTGTATATATTTTAATATCGGGGTGATTTAAGTAGCACATTAATAAAACCTTTCAACCCAACCTTTGATCCCAACCTTTTGTAAAAGGGCGGGATCACCCAGATTCTGAGAACAGCACTGCTTGAATGGAATCTCTTTTCCAGGAGTAGAGGTGTACATTGGCATTGTACTGATGCTTCCGTCTGGATCCAACTGGAACGTCTGATACTGGTCACTCGCTCTGGTCCAAGTGCGTGGGACCCAGAGGTGGGGCTTCCTTCAATCGCGATGCGTGGATCCACACAGGGGAGTCGTCTGTCAGTACCGCAGTTCTGGTCACTGCCTGGACTGTCGCAGGGGGTCCGTAGGGTGGGTCCAGCGACTTCAACTTATGGAGGGCCTTCACCAGGACTCTGTCTCCAGGTTTGAATGGGTGGGTCGGTGCACCTGTTGGCAAAGGAAACAAGAGCGAAATATCACCATAATCACTATTTAATTTTTCAATCAATTTTGCCACATATTCCTCTTGTATCTGCTGCAAGTCTCCAGGTATCAGAATTAATGGACTCACTGTCCATGGGGTTGGGAAAGGTCTCCCCATCAAAATTTCAAAAGGAGATAACCTGGTTCTTGGGTCTGGAGTCATTCTGACTTTCAGCAAGAATCGCAGGTAAGTACTGGTCCCACTTATGGTAGGTACCCTCAGTTGCCTTCCTCAGTTTGTCCTTTAGTGTGCGATTCATTCTTTCAACAACACCTGCACTCTGGGGGTGATATGGTATGTGGAACTTCCAATCTATAGCCAACTGTTCAGCTATGGACTGTGTTACCTTTGCCGTGAATGGGGTTCCATTGTCAGAGCTGATTCTGACCGGGCAACCCCACCTGGGAATAATTTCTTTGCACAAAATCTTTGCTACAGTTTTTGCATCCTCTTTCCTTACCACAAAAGCCTCTGGCCATCTGCTGAATCTGTCAACAATTACCAAAAGAATTTTACACCCGTTTGTTGCCTTTGGCATGTGTGTAAAATTGATTTGTAATTCCTGAAATGGCCCTTGTGGGGGCGGTAAGTGTTCATGGTGGCCTACTTTTTTACCTTGGACATTGTTTCTAGCACAAGTGAGACATCTTGAAATCATACTTTCTGTGACTTGTTTTAAATTCTCTGCACAAAACTCTTTACTTACCTCCTCCATTGTTTGCTTGTGTCCCTTGTGGCCTAAACCATGTATTTGTAGTATTAGAACAGGGGCTGCTACTTGAGGAATTCCTACCACTCCTCCATTTGACCATAGACCGTTAGCGTCTTTGGTCAACCCTTGGGACTCCCAATAAGTAATGTCTGCTGGCGTTGGAAATGCTTGGAGTTGGGACAGAATGACGTTATTTTCAGGTGTGAGCGGTACCAGCAGGACAATTAGGAGAACCTCAGTTGCATGATTAAGTGTGACACGAGAAGCTGCTTTTGCATGCTTGTCTGCTAACCTGTTTCCCTGGGCAACTAGTGTCATTGAGGTTGTGTGCGCCTGGCACTTAATGACTGCAATGGCTTCTGGGAGTTGAATCGCTGCAAGGAAATTTGTAATGAGCTGTGCATGCGCAATTGGTTTACCTGCCGCTGTCGTGAACCCTCTGAAAGGATATGTAGGTATATATGTATATATATATATATATATATATATATTAGTATATAGATCAATTTCATATACAAGTATACATGTATCTGATCAGTATGATATTAGAGTGATATTGGAATGTCAGAACAACCAGCCATACATCTCTCACATCTGTGCAGGAAGAGCTGGCTGTATGAAACCCAGAATAGTCAAATTCTCTCTGGGCAAATCCCCTGAGTGTCCCTCAATATGCAACTGTATGGTCATAAATAACATATTTCCCCGTGATCATTGAACTGTGCTATTTCTTGTAAATCACATGACGTTCTGTAATTATGGTGATATATGAAGATATACTGCGCATGAGCAAAACCCTGTATTCAGTAGGATATAAGGAAGGTAGTGAAGTAAAGAACTAGCATATTGTGTGCTCACATCTTCTGTGTCTGTGTGTGTTCTGTTAACCATTGTATGTCCTGGCGCCAGGAAATTAAGTAGTCTAAAGCATCTGATATCTGACAAGGCCGTGACATGAACTTAAATAGCTACCACTCCTTTCAGCTGAGGGCTTGCCGCGGATGGTCTTCTTCAGAATTCACGTAAGTAATATGACTATATTTCTCTTTTTGTTTTTTTTAAAGAGAGAGGTGTCTATATTATTTATGTGAAATTTCTGTTGATACCAAAACGAATCCGGTTTTGGAGTTTGTGTTTTTTGATAGTATAATTTTAATTATATAAGTTATAAGGTTTTTAGAAGGCCTTGGTTTAAAAAAAAAATTATTAGGGAGAAGGGACTTTTGGAAAGTCTATTGGGCTTCTATTAGTAGGTCTAAGAGAAATATAGATTTTTGGGAAAAATCTAATAAATTTGAAGTCTGATCAACTTCAACAAATATTTTCTTTTGGTAAGAAAATAGTGTTCATTTGGGAAATGAACAGGGCATCATATGGTATGGTTTTGAATGGGTTTATTATAGTTTATTTTTGTAAGGTTTTTATAATGTCAGATAAATTTCAGATGTTTTAGATTATTTGTCTGTATTTGTTTTGTAAATAATAATCTGTTTTATTAGTAAGGTTAAGAAAAAAGTTATTAAATTCTAAGAAACAATTTGGGTTTAGTTGTAGAAAGGAAAAAATCCCTAGACAAAGTTTGTTTTGTTCTCATGAGATGAGAATTATAGAATTATTGATAAATATTAGTTATTGATAAAAAATAGTGTTGATAAATTTGAAAAATATGTAAATTATAATTTATCTAGATAAGAATTGTCTATTGGTACGGCAATATCTTATATTTGTATTTGACACATAGATTTAATAGAGGGCCAATAAATTACAGTATAAAACTGAAATTAGATCAATGGGTCAAAATATTGTCAAAATGTTTCCTATCCCAATCCCTAAAATAGATGAAACTTATGTACCTTTGTGTTGCCAGAATATCTGGAAGAAAAATATTTTGTTCATCCTTGGTTAGAATATAATACAGTATATTCGTCTTAGACTGTCATTCCCTTGGGGGGGAGAAAGGAATAATAGTTCAATCCATATACAATTGACTAAAGAATTATGTCTAACGGTGATTAGAATTATATATGTCCAAGTCTGTTTTGTCTATATGTTAATCTTGACTAACAGTGTGTTTTTATGTATGTTCTCCGTGTATAGGTTGCGCAAGCGATGATAAATTGTTATATAAGTTGTTATAGATCCTTACTGTATTTCTGAGAAATGATTAGTAAAATTAATATTAAAGACACTCTTATAAGTCAGATAAGAACGATCACTTGCCAAAATCGCCAGTAGAAGTTCTATGTACGTACAAAACTGGGTTTTCAGATGCCACTTTGAAATATCTGATTTTACTGGAGTTTTGTGCAGATGGATCGTCAAAAATTCTCTGAAAAAAATTATGTCTGTGTCATTTTGTATAGTCCTTTCTGTAAGAGAAAAAACTCAGAAATAGAGTAATGTAATTAATTATTACACACTTAGGTAAAGTTCATAAGGATATAGAATAATATGTATCATAATGTATTCGTATGTATTGTGTGTAAACTGACACATATGTGTGTAAATTGAGAGTTGTATTGGGTACCTGCTTGTGATATGTAAGGTATGGAGGTGGTACCCGCAGGGGCGTAGCAATAGGGGGTAATAATCACTTCTATAGATGCTTTAAATAGTAATAATCCTTAACACCCTGTTCCCAATCCCCTTCTTGCACCTCTGACACTGTGGTTGTCCTTGGCAAGTTTTGGTGTGCTGTATCAATTGCTATGTATAAAGTTCTTGGGGGGGGGCCTAATGTAAAACCTGCACCAGGGCCCACAGCTCCTTAGCCACGCCACTGGGCACCCGTGAAAGTATGTATGAAGTATGTGTTGAAACTACTGATGTATTTTTGAACTAGTCAGTAATAGCTAAGTTGTTAATAGTTTTATTAAATAGTGTCAGAATTCTCTACTTTTAAGTTTTGAAAGGGTTAAAGATGCATTAGGACATGTCAGATTTTTCTTTAGTGATCTACGCCCGCCAACATCTGTGTGGGTTTCTGTTCTGAAGTAGTCAGTGACTGGAAAGAAAAAAAGAGGAAGTAACTTAAATGTACTACTTTGTCATTTTTTTACTGCTAAAGCAGGAAAAAAATGCATTTAAAATATATGTGTATAGACGTAGAAAGGAGTTTTATTAAATTATTCTGAACAGTGGTAATTTATATATTCCTTTTGGGGAATATTTTAAAATGTAAGTTAATTGTCATATTTATCTAAACAACATCTTAGGTTTTTT
This sequence comes from Hyperolius riggenbachi, assembly GCF_040937935.1. Classification (NCBI taxonomy): domain Eukaryota; kingdom Metazoa; phylum Chordata; class Amphibia; order Anura; family Hyperoliidae; genus Hyperolius; species Hyperolius riggenbachi. The sequence goes on from NC_090647.1 coordinate 28,546,316, forward strand.
TCTCTTAGTTAGATGTTAGAGGTTAGTAAATAATGACATAATAGGTTTTGTCCCTATTTTTCCTTTATAGTACGATCTTACTATTGTTGAATATACCTGCTTTGGTGTTTACTACACACGTGGCAGGTTTTAAACAAGTCCAAAAGTTTAGTATAGGAAGTTTTTTTAATAAGAATGATTTTTCTCCTGAACTTAGTGTCCTTAATTTAAATTAGATTAATTAATTGATACCAACTGTCACCCAGGTCTATATGTATATGAATGAAGTTTCCCATACTGCAGAATAGATTTTTGGAGTTTTTATATCATGTCCAAAAGAGGTTCAAATATTTTTTATAGTTTTTTGTGTAAAATGAATTGAGTTTTAGTACAACCTAAATAACCTTATGGATATGATGGCAATTGTCACTTGGACCCATAATATGTGTAATTAGAGTTAAAAGTTTTGTCACATTTTTTAAAGTAATAGTTAGTGGTGTTCATTTGAACAGAATTTCTATGGACTACTGAAATAACATTATATTTCGGAGTCATATAGGATTCATATATTATATTCAGTGGTTCAATGCTATCATTCTTAGACATATTAAAGGGAAACTTTGCTCATATGTTGATAGGGAATGTTTTAATTAAAACTCCTAACAGATAGATATTTTATATAAAAACACACCTACTTTTTGTTGAAATGCAGCCTCATTCCGTTAAAGCCTCTGATAAAATCCTCCACGTTTTGCTGGTCTGCTCCGCCAGTACAGGAAATAAGTCCTCATTATAAATAAATCTATCTCTCTGCGCCACACAGAGAGAAGGAAAAAAAAATGCTCCTCCAAGCCACATTCTTAAAACAAAACGCAAATGCCGACATTATGATTTAAGTGGTTCTAAGTACCGTATATACTCGCATACAAGCCGAATTTTTGACCCCCAAAAAGGGGGTCAAAAGTTGGGGGGTCGGCTTGTATGCGAGTCTTCCCTGGTGGTCTAGTGGTGGGTGGTGGGTGGTGGGTGGTCCATGCCCCGCTCCCCCCCTCTCCGCTCCCCGCTCCCCCCGCGGCCGCCGCTGCTATTACCTGCTTAGGCAGCGGCCGCTTCCTAATCCGCGTTCCCCTTCTGTTTCAGCGTGCATCACAGCAGCGCGCCCGGCGCTGCTGCTGTGACGATGCAGGGGGCAGGAAAGAGCGGTTCCCCTGGTAACGGCGATACAGATCGCCGCTATAGGGAGCCGCGCTCTTTCCTGCACTCTGAATCGTCACAGCTGCAGCGCCGGGCGCGCTGCTGTGATGCACGCTGAAACAGAAGGGGAACGCGGATTAGGAAGCGGCCGCTGCCTAAGCAGGTAATAGCAGCGGCGGCCGCGGGGGGAAGGGGGGAGCGGGGGGAGCACTACCTACCTATGCTGGGCACTATACTGGCTAAACTGGGCACTATACTGGCTAAACTGGGCACTTTACTAGCCATACTGGGGCACTATACTAGGTAAACTGGGCACTATATTAGCTAAACTGGGCACTATACTAGCTAAACTGGGCACTTTACTAGCCATACTGGGGGCACTATACTAGCTAAACTGGGCACTATACTAGGTAAACTGGGCACTATACTAGCTAAACTGGGCACTATACTGGCTAAACAGGGCACTATACTGGCTAAACATGGCACTTTACTAGCCATACTGGGGCACTATACTAGCTAAACTGGGCACTATACTAGCTAAACTGGGCACTATACTAGCTATACTGAGGCACTACCTACCTATACTGGGCACTATACTGGCTAAACTGGGCACTTTACTAGCCATACTGGGGCACTATACTAGCCATACTGGGGCACTATACTAGCTAAACTGGGCACTATACTAGCTAAACTGGGCACTATACTAGCTAAACTGAGGCACTACCTACCCATACTGGGCGCTATACTGGGCACTATACTGGCTATACTGGGCACTATACTGGCTATACTGGGCACTATACTGGCTATACTGGGCACTATACTAGCTATACTGGACACTACCTACCTATACTGGGCACTATACTAGCTATACTGGGACACACTGGGGGGCTGCACCAATCCAGCATTTCCTACCCCCGGCTTATATGGGGGTCAATTATTTTTCCCTGGTTTTTCAGGGAAAAGTTGGGGGTCGGCTTATATGCGGGTCGGCTTATATGTGAGTATATACGGTATCACTCTTACGGAGATATTGTATCTGATCTTAGATTTGTAAAACTATGAAGCAATTGGGATCTGTCAGCAAGATTTGCATAAAAACACTGAATTTTCTGTATCTGAGTATCTGTGGGTATATGCTGAAAACTGCATATGCTTTTGCAGAAACGCCATTTAAGGCCTAATATATGGGTCCAGGTCATTATTGTGGTCATCTCCTGTATTTAGTAAGAATATATGTTTTTTTTTAAGCCAAAGAAGTCCTTACACTCAGCATAGGAAAATAAGAACATTTTTTCATCCTTAGAAAAATAGTTTTTTTTAGTTTGCTTAAACTTCTTTTGACAAAATGTAGAATTATTTGATGTTTTTATGGCAATTATACTATAGATTTTTCACTGTTCTGAAGAAAGGTAAATCTCCAGGAAAAAACACTGTTTAATTTTATAGTGTATTGATTAGAAACTTTATCTCTGACAGGATTTTAATTTCACCTCTGCTTATTCTGTAATTTAGGGCCTATTTTGGTTAGTGAGAAGACTTTAGGCTAATCTCTCTAGTGTTGTTCCTGCATATAGAGTGTGTCATAGCTTTAGCCCACTATTGGGAAAAGGGACACTATAGATGTTCTTTGTATGTCTGTGGCTGAAAATCTGAAAGGGGACCCAACCCTATTACAGGGAGACAGTGCTGGCCACTGTTCCACTGTACTGTGACCCTGCTCATATAATGCCTTATAGCTTGCTAACTCTGACCAGACATTAAAATAACTTTAATGTATGGTCAAAAAGGGGGGAAAGAGGTACTGGCCTGTGTCATGTCATTCCATTTTGTAATCAATTAATTGTAACCACTGCATCAAGACCAGCCACTTGCGAGAGGTAGCGGGAATTCCATTTAGGGGTATAGTAGGAAGGGGTATCTGGGTAGATATTGCACTAGGGCCACCTAAATTCTTTAAATACATCGCTATTTTTGTATGGTATGATTGTGGAAGGTATGATGGAATGAGAGTGTAATGAAAATGACTGGTAATGGAAGAATGAAAAATGGGAATTCATTATGGTCTAAAAAAATCTATTGGGAATTTATCCTCTCTGCCATGTATGGAGTCACATACTCGCACGGATACAGCGACGTCATGCGAACGGGGTATTGCGAGAGATCCGTTGGGATCATAGAAAGATCCGCTAAGTATGTTTTGAAGTTCATGGTGGAGAGTATGAATCATATTAGTATTACAAGTACTAGGAAAAATAAAGAATTTATTGGAGTTTTGGGAAAACATGATGCTCGCACATTTTTCTTTTTCTTTTAGAAACAACTTGACAGACATCTATCCTGAGGAGGATAAGAGCTGACTGCTTGACCAGAATCCATCCAGAGGGAGTCTGACCAGAGGCTATCCTGAGGCTATATTTACAGAAGGATTTCCTACTGGATCCGCTGTATTGGGTGAAATAGTTCAACTAAGTCCTGAATCCCAAGTGAAAAATAGACTTTTCATCAGGTGGACAGTAACGCGTGCTCTGATAAAAGTTCCAAAGTTGCTTGTGTCATCTGTTGAAGAATGGAACAAGATCTGGATCTTAGACCCAGGAAGATTGTATGGATTGTGGGACATTCTTATGTGTATTGGGCTCGCAGGAAAGCTATTAATAGTTGTTATGGGGAAAACCTTGGTTTATCTAAAAATGACTTTATGATCTATTGGTTCAGTACTAGAGGGATGATTTGGGATATGTTTTTCGGTAGGGTTACTTCTTTAATGTGGAACTTTCCTCCGCCAGACATTCTTATTTGTCATTTGGGTGGGAATGATGTGGGTAAAGCTGTAGTTGTTGTAAGTCACATTATGGGCTAATGCTTTCTGAATAGTAAAAGCCTTTATTTCTGCTATATCACCCTTTAAGTAAAGATTAGGATTAGGGTTTTTGTAAGTTAGATAATGGGTTGATATGTAATGAGCTGATATTTTTATAAGTAGTATATATAGAGCAATCTTTTGAGTAAGGTCAAAAAATTAGGATCTTTTCTGAAGTATGTAATTCTCAATTACTAAATAACGCCAAGTGCTGGTGATCCAGGGATTTTTCCTGATTGCCATTTTGGAGTCGGGAAGGAATTTTTCCCTTTCTGGGGCTAATTACACTATGCCTTATAAGGGTTTTTGCCTTCCTCTGGACCAGCAGTGAAATGGGCCGGTGTGGTGCTTTGTTTTTGGTTAAATTTTAAGTACACACATCTTTCTTCAACCCAGATAACTATAAAATTGTATATTTATCAGACGGTAAAATATATATATATAGATATATACGCATATGTGTTACTACACATATAATTCAGCAGGCCTGATCTTAGTGGGCGATTTTCAGGGAACAAGTCTCCTAATTTTTTGATACTTTGGTCTTTAGTAGATTCAAGTTGGCCATAGTTGTCTTGCTAAGTTTTGCTAGAGTATTATATTTTGTCCTATCCTGATTATGAATATAGTTGGTGAGTGTCCATATGTGTGATTAGCAGAGTCCTTCTAGTATGGTTAAATCTGAAGGTAGCCATCGTTACAGTTGTCCTGCTAGACCTGACCTTGAAAGAGTATCTATGGCAGCGGTTGCTATTGGTTACATCTTTTTCTGCTTTGATTTGTAGTGTGTCTGTATAGATATTTACCATTACTGTGGTAAAAAGTCAATTAGGTAACATTCCCTCCCCCTACTAAATCAGAGTTTGTGTATCTGTTTGTCTGAGCAAGCATAACAGGCTTTGGATCGGTATGATTGGTGTGATGGACTACAATTTCACAGCACCACAGTTGCCTTGAGCAACCCGATTGGTATATTAAATATGGGATAATTGGAAGGCCAGAGATGTTGAGGGTCTCATGTAGCCTTGTTCCCTAGTCTCCTGCTGTGATTTTTGTATTCCCTTTCACAGATTTGCCCTGTACTGAGGCCTGTAGCTACGTTTGACTCGCCTGGTGAGTTCTGGCAGTACTCCTGTATTTCTGATCTCAGCCTCTGTACTCTGGGCATTAAGGCCTGAGTATGATTGTAGTTGGGTTGGTGTTATCTTTCCACCCCCTGTTTTAACAGGAGTGTGTGACTTAGAGTAAAGGATACAGAGATAGCTTGGAGTACAATGGCTGATGGAGGGTGAGAAGTCTGCCATGCCTCACAAACGGTTTGTGAACTAAATTGTAGAGTCAAGACTACCCTCACATGCCCAAATCTCATATCTTGTTGCATAGCCACCTTACGCAGGAGTTAGTTGCCATCATAAGGGTTTTGACCTTGGCCTACCTGAGGCCTAGTATTTAGACAAGCCCTTTTCTAAAAAAGAGCAGATGGAAGTTTCTCTTGGAGTAAGTGCTGAGATAAGAAAGCTTCTTATATTGATCTAAGAGAAATATTCCTGCCGCAGGCTAAGTTAAACACATGAGTGTACCCTCACATGCAGTCCGCATAAGATCTTTGTTAGATTACATCAGGGAAGAGAATGGTTCTTAGTTCTGATCTGCATCAGGAAAAATAATTATTGGGTTTTTTCCTGAGTAATTTCTGATTTGGTTTTTTTCTGATTTTTCTGATGTGTTTGACCATTAGATTGGCCAACATTGTTTAATTGGTTGTTTAACCACTTGCCGACCGCACGCTTATACCGTGCGTCGGCAAAGTGGCAGCTGCAGGACCAGCGACGCAGTACTGCGTCGCCAGCTGCAGGCTGATTAATCAGGAAGCACCCGCTCGCACGAGCGGCTGCTTCCTGTCAATTCACGGCGGGGGGCTCCGTGAATAGCCTGCGGGCCGCCGATGGCGGCTCGCAGGCTAAAGGTAAACACAAGCGGAAATAATCCGCTTTGTTTACATTGTACGGCGCTGCTGCGCAGCAGCGCCGTAAGGCAGATCGGCGATCCCCGGCCAATCAGCGGCCGGGGATCGCCGCCATGTGACAGGGGACGTCCTGTCACTGGCTGCACAGGACGGATAGCGTCCTGTGCAGCCCGGATCACCGGGGGGAGAGGTAGGAGAGGGAGGGGGGTGAATGTCGCCGTGGAGGGGGGCTTTGAGGTGCCCCCCCCCGCAACTAGCCTGCACGCAGGAGCGATCAGACCCCCCCTGCACATCATCCCCATAGGGGGGAAAAAAGGGGGGCGATCTGATCGCTCTGCGTGCACCCTGATCTGTGCTGGGTGCTGCAGAGCCCACCCAGCACAGATCACAACAAACAGCGCTGGTCCTTAAGGGGGGGTAAAGGGTGGGTCCTCAAGTGGTTAAGATTACAGGTTGGTTAATCATTTTCTTTGTTAAAGAGTACTTTACCAAATAGCTATTCGTGTTTTGACCATTAGGAGACTTCGACCAAAATTTTGCCCACTGTGATGCTAGCTCTGCCTGGTTTAGGTATTGGCTTTAGTATGGTCATCTTCTTCCTTTGGGGGGACTGAAAGGATATGTAGGTATATATATATATATATATATATATATATTAGTATATATATTAGTATATAGATCAATTTCATATACAAGTATACATGTATCTGATCAGTATGATATTAGAGTGATATTGGAATGTCAGAACAACCAGCCATACATCTCTCACATCTGTGCAGGAAGAGCTGGCTGTATGAAACCCAGAATAGTCAAATTCTCTCTGGGCAAATCCCCTGAGTGTCCCTCAATATGCAACTGTATGGTCATAAATAACATATTTCCCCGTGATCATTGAACTGTGCTATTTCTTGTAAATCACATGACTTTCTGTAATTATGGTGACATGTGATGATATACTGCGCATGAGTAAAACCCTGTATTCAGTAGGATATAAGGAAGGTAGTGAAGTAAAGAACTAGCATATTGTGTGCTCACATCTTCTGTGTCTGTGTGTGTTCTGTTAACCATTTTATGTCCTGGCGCCAGGAAATTAAGTAGTCTAAAGCATCTGATATCTGACAAGGCCGTGACATGAACTTAAATAGCTACCACTCCTTTCACCCTCTATGCTGCCATATTACCCCAAAGTCGTGACACACTGAAAATGCGAATCTAGAGTCTGTGTACACATTTACTCGCTTGTTAGCCATGATTTCACAAGCTCTGGTGAGTGCGATTAACTCAGCAGCTTGTGCTGATGATACAGGAGCTGGCATGGCCTCCAGAACTGTATCAGGCAATTGTACAACTGCATAACCAGCATGAAATGTGTGATCATCTGGTCGTGTGCAGGAGCCATCTACAAAAACATCCTCTGCATCAGGAAAGGGGACGCTTTGTAGGGTGGGGCGGGGGCTTGTGGCAATGTGAATTCGTTCTGCACATTCATGTTGTTCTGATATCTCATCTTGTAACCCCTTGAATCCTAGGAGAGAGTTCAAGAACAACATTGGTGCAGTTGTTGGTGCACAGTAGTGAACTTTGAGCCCTGGAGTGGTGGTAAGGATAACATCATATCCCGCCAACCTTTGGGCAGTCATGTGTTGTGTGGACAGATTTTTTAGGAGGTGAAGGACAGAGTGTGACGTGTAAAGTGTTGTCTCATGCCCCAGTGTGATTGAGCTTGTCAATTCCACAGCCATTGCACATGCTGCCAGAGTTCTAAGACATGGTGGCATGCCCTGCACAGTGACTGTGAGTAATTTGGATATACAGGCAACAGGCCTCAACCGTCTTCCGTGGTCCTGGGCCAACACCGCAGCTATGGTTTTACAATTTTCATGTGCATACAGATGAAATGGTACATTGTATTGTGGAATGCCCAACGCAGGGGCTGACACAAGAGAAATCTTTAACATTTCAAAAGCATCAATCATTTCAGAAGATCAAACAATATTTTGGGGAGCATTGAGGGCTGTGAGAGGTCTGAGGAAGGAGTCCCAGTGTGAGCAGTCTGGGATCCCTAACCTGCAAAAGTTTACCATGCCTAGGAAGCTCATCAACTCTGGCTTTGGCTGTGGGCAAGGCAGACTGATTATTATGTGGATGCGGTTGGGGGCTAGCAACCGAGAGCCAGGTGTGAGAATCATGCCAAGGAAGGTAACACTTTTCTGACAGAACTGAATTTTTTTCTTAGAGACCTTTTGACCCTCTGCTCCCAGAAAACACAACAATGACAGTGTGTCCTTGTGACACGTTGTTCAGATGGACTGCATATTAACAAATCATCTACAAAAGATAACAATGTGGAACCATGCTGCGGATGCCAGTTTACCAGGACTTGCTGGAGAGCGGTGGAGTAAACTGCAGGTGCGTCAATTAGCCCTTGCAGCAATCTGCACCAGGTCATTTGACGGCCTTTGAAGACGAATGCCATCAGTGGCTGCGTCTTCTCATCCAATGGTACACTGAAGTAGGCATTGGAAAGATCGACCACACTGAAACATTGCGTTGTGGCTGGGATCTGATTTATAAGTGTGGTCATGTCGGGCGTCACAGGTGTGATTGGGAGAATTATCTCGTTTATTGCTCTGAGATCTTGCGTGAATCTGTATGAGCCATCTGGCTTCGATACAGGGTTCACTGGCGTGTTGTAGGGCGAGGTGGTGAACTTTAGCACGTTCTGTTTGAGGAATGCCTCAATCATTGGCGCTAGAGCTTCTTCCTTGCTTTCTGGATGGGATATTGTTTTAAGTACACAGACGTATGTGGCTTAACAGTTGCCTTGTACGGTGTGCAGGGGAGAAAACCAACATCAAATGAATCTTGTGCCCATGTCTCTTGAGGGATTTCTTCAAGAGAACTGGGAACAAGTGCTTGCTCACAAGTTAGAGTATGTACACAGTCAATAGAGAATCTCCCTCCCCCGTTTGGCAGGAGAGAGATGCCTAAAGCTATCATTAAATCCCTCTCCAGTAAATTTGAGGGACAAGTCGGCAATATGGCAAAAGAATGATCTGTTAAAAATTCCTTCCACTGATTATACACCTGTATGGAGGGGGTACGTCTGGTGGGGGTTAATACTCCGTTTATTCCCACAGAAGGTTCGCCAGGATAAGTTTCTTTACCTGTCCACTGCCTGATGACTGAGACTGTCGCTCCACTATCAATTAAGAAATATTCTTCCCTATACCTAGGTGGTTGTCTATCATCTGTTACAATAAGTTTGACCATGGGCTTCTCTTCTGCAGTGTAGGTTAAATCATACATGGCGACGGAGTTTGGGCACCTTCATTGTGGGTTAGCTGTATTCATTCCCCACTGGATGGGATATTTTATCTGTGCCTGCTGAGTCTGTGTAGGCATTGGTTGGGCCTGGTCTGGGGGCGGGCAGGGGCAATCTCTAAAGAAGTGCCCTGGTTGCTTACACCTGAAGCAGACATGTGGGTTTTGTCTGGGCCCTGCATGCTGCTGAAAGCTGCGCTTATCTGTATATCTCCCCTATTGCCATGGCGGGGGTGGGGCTGGGAGTAATGAATACTCTGAGCTGAAGACTTGGTGGTCTGCTTATGGACCTCAAAGCAACCTGCCAAGTCTTTAGCTATAGCCTGCTTCATTGTTTGTGTTGGGGTTAATGTTGGCCAGTTATCAACAATCATTTTATACGTTTTAGCAACATCAGGCAGTAAATTTGCAACAAATGTCTGTGTGTACACTAATCCCATATCATCTGCAGTTGCTAAACCTGCCTCCTCTATCCAGGTCTGTCTAAATCTTTTTGCAAAATCTGACACACTTTCTCCAGTTTTTTGTTTGCACGCTGTGGCTATCCCAATGTATTTTCTATCACCATGCATTTCCTTAAATTGTGCCAACACTTGTGTCCACATTTTTTCTATCTGGACAGAAGTCCTTAAAGAGAAACTCCGACCAAGAATTGAACTTTATCCCAATCAGTAGCTGATACCCACTTTTACATGAGAAAAATAATGATTTTCACAAACAGACCATCAGGGGGCGCTGTATGACTGATTTTGTGCTGAAACCCCTCCCACAAGAGGCTCTGGTACCGTACGGTACTCCTGGCAAACTGCCACAATGTAACAATGTTCAGACAGGAAATAGCTGCTTACAGCTGTCTGTTAAAGCCAGACCAGCTAGCAACAGCTCCTTAATCTGCCCACAGTAACAATGTCACCATGTAATACATGTCAGAATGTGAATATGGGAGAGCAAAGATTTTACAATGAGCAAACACTGACTAAATCATGTATACATAATTATTGTAAAAATGAAGCACTTTTTTTATTACATTATTTTCACTGGAGTTCCTCTTTAAGGGATAATCGGCAGGCGTGATATCTGCACTGGGTATTTCAAGAGTGTCACATTTTGCAAAGTCAAAACCACCTCCTGCTGAATCCTGGTATCCTGTAACCCCTTCAAGAATTAATCTATAATCCTCTACAGTAAATTGTTGACCTTTACACATTCTTTTCAAATAAGATACAGTGGCAGCAGGCGTTTTCCTGGGATCAGGGGAATTCTTTATAATATCATTTAAAACAGTAGATGGTAAAGGCTTCATTACCATTTGATTCCCCATTATGACAAATGGGAATGCTTCAGCTGCTATGGGGGAAGTGTTTGTCTTTGCTGCAGGAGGATACATTGTTCTACTAGGCTGTGCAGACTGGACAATAGGTTGATTAGCACATTCAGAGAAATCATGTATTTCAGGCTCTGTAGAACCAGAAACTTGTGGGGCAGTTAATTGTGTGCATATCTCATCATCTGACTCTGTTGTTAATTTAGTTAAGACAGGGTATAATGGCACATAAGGGGGCGGAGCAGAAGTTGGGGATACAATGAGGGCTTTGATCTGCTGCTTTTCAGTTACACAGCTAAGATCAGTCCAAAAAGTTTGCAATGATAACCATGCCTGCCCACAGGATTTCATATAAGTTTTATCCCAGTGTGGATCTCCCTGATACCATGGAAAAGCACTTATGTCATTTAGACACAACCCCTTTATCATGGTAACATGAAATTCTGAAAAAGATCCCTCTCTTGGAAATGGATCACTACATCTCATCAGGGACGGATCTAGGGGGGGGGCGAGCGGGTATCTTGCCCCAGGCGCAGTTTGTTGAATTTTTAAAAAGGCTGTAAAATGAATGGCAGTTTAGGCGCCAAAACCTGACCTTGCCCCAGGCGCAACTTGGTTTTGCTCCGTCCCTGCATCTCATTCCCTCAGTCCAATTTGACATATTATCCATCCATGGGTCTGTATAAAATGAACCTAGACACCTCTGGACAAACATTTTAGATGTTTCCCCCAATTCATTTTTGGGAGACACTTTCACCAGAGAGTGGTTTGCAGCAGACTTAGGAACATGTTTTTCAGTTCTAAACTTAAATTTCAAATTTCCCTTAGGCTTCTTCATACCTTGAGAATTGCCCATTATGCTAAGCTAAAAAATACAATAAAATAAAATAGAGTGAGATTAGATGAGTTTGAAGGTTTATCTAGGGATGGTGACGTGAGTATTAGAATTTACTGGAAAACCTGGTCTCCAGCTTATGTGATTCTTCTATGCTTTCTAATCAGGTATATCTACACCCGATTTATGGTTTGACTTTTAACTATCCTCTGTGGACAAGATTATACCTTCAATCTCAGCTTAACCTCGCATACAATCTACACAAATATATACAGTAACATACAATCTTATATAACAACTAAAATTCACTTAAGCGACTATACAGCAATATACAAGGTTTAGAGAGACTATTCACTATTTCACACAGTACTGCTTTCTTAATTGGGGCATCAGACCCGCTATTTACTTTAGGAATATCAGATTCCTGGGAGGCGCTACAGAAGCGCTTTCCAGGTTCTGCTAATCCGCTCTGACAGTATAGGTTGGTAATAAAATATATAAAAAAAATAGTATTACTCACCTGATACTGTGTATGGCGAATCCCACTTCTGACACCAAACTGATAGCTCGATTCCTTCCCAGGTAGCTGCAAGTTCACTTTAGCAGCAGTCAGATCTATGGATTCAGCTCCCTGGTTTTAGTGAGTAGTCTCTCTCCAGCTGGGAGATGCAATGATCATGACACTTAAGTTGGTGAAAATGCATCTGAAATCTTTATTTAAAAGTCAATCTTATATACACACTGATGATGGGGGAAAACCAGATTAAACCGGAGTGCCCATGTGAAGTATTTGAGACAATAGCACAGACTGCAAGGACAATAGGGTTTGTTTTTCTGTACACACTGGCAGAGGTAGGATTTGTTACATGTGTACACCAGGTCCTTCTAACTCTTCAGATCTCTGTTAACGAGCCTTTATGGTAATATACCAAGTGGGTATTGAAATACAGGTTTTGTATTCTGTCTCTCAAAGATGCCTGGAACTTCTTCTAAAGTGTTAATTTTAATGTATCTGTAAATCACCATATGCAGGAATGTGCTGCTGACTAGTTGGAGCAATGATGTCATGTTAAGACATTTTGATGTGCTGTATATATTTTAATATCGGGGTGATTTAAGTAGCACATTAATAAAACCTTTCATATATTAATCTGTGTACACGTGTGGGCTTTCAAGCATGTCCATAGTAGTCATGGTCATGTCCAGGAGAACTCATGGAGAAGCATGTGATCAGTTTGGTCAGGTGATAGATATGGAAGTCTCTGATTTGTTAGTCATGATGCTCATGTGCTAATGCAAAATGTGATCACAGCAAATCAGAGCTGTGTAAATCTATCAGCTGATCAGCCAAATCACATGCTTCTCTGTGAGTTCTCCTAGACATGACCATCACTAGTCCATAGTGCAAAAATCACTTAGCATACTCGAAAGTTTACATTTTTACTGTTACTCACACAGATTTAAATTACACAAGGTAAACAAGGTAAAAATAAAGTTAATATTTCATTCAAGTGAAAATTGTTTATTTCTAGTTGTCACTACAAAAAAAGGAACAGAATAACAAAGTTAACAAAAGAGTAAAAAAAAAAAGAAAAGAAAAAAAGGATACCATTAAAACCCATAGTTCTTTTGTCTTGCTTTAAAAAAAAAATGACAGTGATAGAAGACACTTCAGTTGCTTTATAAAAAAAAAAACAAATGGTGGAAAAACAATGTATAGGATTATTGATATGATTATAGTATTACTGATATGATTAGAGGCTGCAGCTAAGTTTTTAAAAAAAATAATTTAACCTTAGACTGTCGCAGAGGTCTATAGGTGTTCCGAGTTTTTGCCCCCACTGTCTGAAGGCATTTTATCACACAACTACTTCCTCCTGCACTGGATGTCTATAGACCATTTTGCTATCCCATATTCCGGTGCCACGGACATCTACAAGGCATTTAGTACAAAGATTTGGCATACTGACAAATTTCTACTTGAAATATACAAATAATTCTACATTGAACCAACATTATCCAAATGCTATGCAGCTTAAGATGGACCAATCCATTTATTTTGCTTTATGATGAGTCCATTCTTCTACATTGCAAATCACGATGCAATACTGATTTCCAGTTTCAATTTCTGATTTTCACTGGATGCTAGTTACACAAGAAGAAAGATGCAGAAGAATGCAGCATGCAGGACTTTTTTTTTTAAATCGCATGTAAAATCGCATCAACATCGGAATCGCACGTAGTATAGAAGAGCCCTCAAAGTAGATTTTTATAATAATAATATGCATAATTATCAATCATCTAAAATGTATTTTCATCTCAGTGACATCCCTGCTGAATATTATGAACTTAAGTACATGTAGATTTGGGTGAGACATATTATAAATAGAATGACAAATAAAAACTGGCATTGACATATCACTGTAAAAAAAAAAAAAAATAGCTGGCCTTCTAAGGGTTAAGATTCTGTAGAGAAATATTACACATGAATATTATTATTGTTATTATTATTATTATTATTATTATTATGCAAAATCAATTGGAAATTGTTAACTGTGTTTATTATTTCACGTCAGTTAATTTTTTCAAAGTGTGCACAATTTTTACCCTGAGAACCTGCGTCCTTATCCCGTATATCAGAGGGTTAAGAGTAGTAGATGCAAATGCACCAGTCACAACAATGACAACTTGTGCAGCTGTTGAGAAGGAACCAATACTTAGTCTGTATCTGAATGAAAAAAACATTAATGAAACCATGAACGTTGAAAAGGCCATGATGTGAGTCACCAGTGTCTGGGTGGCTTTTTGAAAGGCCTCTGCAGAAAGTTTTAGGCAGATGAGAGCCGTTCTTATGTAACAGTAAACAATCACAAGCACACTGCCAAACACATGAAACAATGTAATAAATGATCCATAGATAGTGTTAACACTTGTGTCACCACATGCTAATCGTTGAAGAGAAAAGGTCTCACAAAAGAAATTATCTATGATTTCTGAGCAAAAGGTCAATCTTGCTGTTAATAATACGGCCCCAATCATAGTTATTATGACAGCAACCCATATAGCTGATAACAATTTTAGACTTGTCAAGTGTGTCATCAGAGTAGGGTATCTCAGAGGATGTCCTACAGCCAGATATCTATCATATGCCATAACGGTGAAGATAGAAATTTCAATACAAACAGGTGTCTGTATAAAGAAGCTCTGAGAGAGGCATCCAGCGAGTGAGATGGTTGAGCATTTAGAGAGCAGGTCAATTAGTAACTTAGGGTGCAGAGATGAACATGTACACATCACGTTGACATTCAGACCACATATGAAGATGTACATAGGTTCATGCAAGCTTTCTTCTGTCCAAGAGAGGTAGACTATCATTGAGCTCACAAACATTGTGGTTGCATATAATGCAAGAAGAAGAAGAGCGTAAAAGTACCTTAATGAATCCACTTCAACGAGGTACACAAGAATGAAGCCATTGCTGACCTCTGAGATGTTTTCAATAGATGATACCATAACTTGATACCATGGAATTTCTTATGAGCATTGTAAATGGTGTCCTAATGCAGACCTTGGCAGGTCTGCTGAAGGACAATGTATCTCAGGCCAGTATTTATAGAAGGCACAGAGCCTTATACTTGCTTGGGATTTGGTTTAAAGAGATGCCTTATGATTAAGTCTTAAGGGATCAAACTCCTGGAGAAACTGCAAAGGACTTTGTCCGGTGGGACGTAAGTTGCTACAGATGTTAGTAGCTTCATTAGCAAGTAAGCCTTAATGATCTCAGCATAATTAATCAACGATTTTTAATAACAAATTTACTACGAAATATTTTCAATACTGAACCAAAGCAATTGTATAGGAATTGATCTAACTTTTTAAGGTTTTTATTGATCACAGAATAGACCCTGATCAGTTGCAACTTTAAAACCACATACAGGTAAAATGTGAAGTGAAGCAAGTGAAACGTTAATTCTTAATGATGAAAAATAATAATAATTTCAACATTTATATAACAGTTTTTGTTTCCTATCAGACTCAGCGCACTTGAGCTGCAGCCACTAGAACATGTTTAGTTGGCCAGTAGGGAATCTTGTCCAAGAACTCCTTTTTGAATATCTACCTCTTCTTGAGGGTAAAAAAAAGCAGATAAAAATGGGCAAGAACGAAGATCTAGGTAACACTGACATAGGTCATATTATGATGGTTGGATGACTGGGTAATAGCTCAAATCCAAAACCTCAGGTCTTGTTGGGTGTTCCTAGTACACAGTGATTCCTCCTCCTCATTGCATATGTACTTTTGCACACCTGCTGCAGAAGGTACTGGCACCCCAGTACAGTTAATTTTGCCAAGAAAACCAGATGAATGTAGTGATGTGAGGGAACGCGGAAAAGCCGTGTGCTGCTGAGGAGGCGGCTGATTCCGCGTCCAATGCGGCGGTTTGCACGCGGAAGCGTGCGTCTGGTAACAGGGCAGAATGCGGAAAAGCCGCCGCATGTAACTACAGTAAAGCGGCTGGTTCCGCGTCCAGCGCGGCTGGTTTGCACGCGGCAGCGTGTGTCTGGTGTGGCTGAGTCTGTTAGTGCACACAGGCTTAGGAATATGCGCGCGCGCGCGCGCTGAGAGGCATAAATCTTGTACTGGGCAAGGAGAGGTCAGCTGATCACGCCGATCAGCTGACTCCAGAGCAGGATACTATTGGTTGATCAATTAGGGGTGGTGCTGGAGAGCACTACTCCATATATAGTTACTGCTGGCCAGTCTCAAGTTGTCTGCCATTGCGAACACTACGTGGAAGCACTCAGACCTTAGTCAGATCCAACAGTGTGTTTGAACCAGGTGGACCTGGGAATTCACACTGAGCCAGATTACTTGTACTGTTATTCTGTTTATGCTTAGACTAGTTCCAGGGTGTAGAGACCACTGACCTCACACCCAGATTAGGGAACTTGTGTTATCAATCTGTTATACTTCAGACTAGTTCCAGGGTTTAGAGACCACGGACCTCACACCCAGACTAGGCATTGTTGATATCTGTTATGACTTACTGCTTTCCTGACTATCCCTCTGATCTCTGATTTGGTACCTCGCATATCTGATATTCCGTTGCCAGACCCTGCTTGCCTTGGATACCGAATCAGCCTTCTGTCTTTGTACTTTATCTGTCAGTGTGTTGCCGACCAGGCGTGCCCAACCTTGAGAGCTATCTCTCCGTTTAAGAGATAGTCTCCAGATCAGATAGTGACATCCATCTTCAGGTGTCACTCACTCTCTGGTCCTTCCTATCTCCAGCCTGACTCCACCCCTTGGAGAGTCTCAGGCTGCTGGAAGGTTCCTGTGCCCTCAAAAGCAGTATTCCTTGCTGCTTCTGATCACCAGCTCAGCAGGTGCATTACTCAAAGTACTACTGTTACACCAAACACTCACATACTTATAGGTGTCCAGAGGTTAGCAATATATCTGTATTATCAGACCAGAAACGAAGACGGCACGCAGAAGGCTATTTCAAGTAATCTGTATTGAGTGCATACAGTTACAGAGTGTCAGGACACGACATGTTTCGGGCCATGCCCTTCCTCAGGTGTGCCCCTCCCAGCACACATGACACCCTTATACCCCACCCACAGGAAGTCACCTGTATCAGGTGACCAAATTGAAATTTCACATAAACAATCAATCATCAATACTACAAAATCGACCTAAACAAACGGGAACTACACCATAAGGTGTCTACCCCAGATAATCCCGAGGATAGCCTACCCCCTCATTTTAAAGTCCATACATCTTAAATCTTGATCTTCACAAAGTCCATCAATTTAGAATATAATCCTGTATGAGTAACAGAGAGCAGCCAACATTCTGTACCTAAAAAGAGAGGACAGTCAGAGGAAACATTTCAGGCTCAGGCACTCATTTAAACCGTTGGGGTCAATACAGTTAAACCTCCTGATCCATTTAGCCTCACATTGGAGTAATTTCTTTTTTCTGTCTCCCCCTCTTGAGAACACAGGAACATTGTCAACAACAAACCACCGCAGCTGAGCCGCAGTGTGTTGTTTTTTCAGGAAATGACGTGAGACTGATGTCTCATATTCCTTTTTTCCTGCTGCAAAATTAGATATATCCCTTTTGTGTTCCTGGATTCTTTTCTTTACCTCCCGCTCCATTTTTCCTATGTAGGCATACCCACAGGGACACTTGAGCCCATACACAACGTATGTGCTCAAGCAGGTGTACCTGTCCCTAATGGGTATCCTCTCACCGGTTGACGGATGGGAGATAAAGGGACCTTTCAAAATTGCATTACAGCAATTGCAGCCAAGGCAGGGAACAGTTCCCCTCCTCTGCGGAGGAACCCCCCTCCCTGGGCGCGGCTGTATATCAGTTTTACTGACCCAACTGCGTATGGTTCTCCCCCTCCGGTAGGCAAACACGGGCGGATCCCCGAACAGTTTCCCAAACTCTGGATCCTGTCCAAGGATCGGCCAGTATCTCCGCACCACAGAACGGATCCGCCCTGACAAAAAACCAAAGTCACAAACAAAGGGGATTCTACTAGAACCCTGTTTCACTTTTGGCAACATAAGGCTACTCCTGTCTACAGCCCGTACTTCCTCACTGACTCGTCGAAGGACACCCTCATCATAGCCTTTCTCTGTCATTTTTTTGAAGAGTCTCTCGGCTGCCTCATCGTTGTCCCCGATCCTCGAGGAGATCCGACGCGCCCTAAGGAATTGTCCCTTAGGGATACCTTTTTTCACCGTCGCTGCATGAAAACTATCGGTGCGCAATAGATTATTGCGCTCCGTAGGTTTCTGAAAAAGTTTTGTGTATAACCGGCCATCCTCAATGAAGATGGTAACATCCAGGTAATTGATGACTTCCTTTGAATATTCCGCCGTAAACTTGATGGTTGGGTGAGATAAGTTTGCCTCCTCCACCATCATTTCAAACACATCCCTTGGTCCATCCCAGAGGATAAGGAGGATGTCGTCGACAAACCGAAAAAAACGCACAATATGTTTCTTGTATTTCACATTGTTGATGAACATGTCCCTCTCTAAGTCAGCAAGGAATAAATTAGCGAAAGATGGGGCCACCGGAGAACCCATGCTCATGCCTTGACACTGGATGTAGAACTCATTAAAAAATCTAAAGTAATTTGAAAGCAAAATGATTTCAAGCGCATCAAGCAAAAAGTAGATTTTGTCATTAGAAAGTGCTGTCTCCAGCAACCTTTCTTCGATCCGACGCATTCCCTCCTCATGGGGAATTAAAGTAAAAAGGCTCTGAACATCCAGTGTGCACAGCATGAAATCTCCGGACACCTGCTCCACACCCTTCAATCTACCGAGCAGATCTTTAGTATCAACCAGACAGGTCTCAACATTCATCACCAACTCCTGCAATGTGTTATCTACATATTTAGCCAGAGGGTAGAGGACCGACCCCAGACCAGACACAATGGGTCGACCAGGAGGATTCTCCAAATTCTTATGCACTTTAGGCAGAAGATAAAAAATAGGTATCTGCAGATTTTCCGTCATCAAATACACTGCAGTCTGGTCATCAAGGATTCCATCCTGCAACCCCTGGCCTATCAACATATCCACCTTCTTTTTTATTTCCCTGGTGGGATCATAATCACATTTTCTGTAGTGACCCTCACAGAATAGCTGGCGAAATTCTTCCTGCGTATATTGTGACCTGTCCATAAGGGTGTCATGTGTGCTGGGAGGGGCACACCTTAGGAAGGGCGTGGCCCGAAACATGTCGTGTCCTGACACTCTGTAACTGTATGCACTCAATACAGATTACTTGAAATAGCCTTCTGTGTGCTGTCTTCGTTTCTGGTCTGTAAGCACGTTGGGCAGGAGTGGTGTACCTGCAGAAGTTGGCACCGGCTTCCAGGTCTAGAATCACAGACCTGGTCTAGGTGTGAGCAGGGGCGTAGCAATAGGGGTTGCAGAGGTAGCGACTGCATCGGGGCCCTTGGGCCAGAGGGGCCCCGAAGGGCCCTCCCTCAACTACAGTTTTAGCTCTCTATTGGTCCTGTGCTCATAATAATCACTTCTATAGATACTTTGAATAGTGGTAATCATTAACAAACTGTTCCCCCCCTGCTTGCACCTCTGACACTGTAGTTGCCATTGGCAGGTTTTGGTGCGCCGTATCAATTGTTATGAATAGAGTGCTTGGGGGGCCCCATGTAAAACTTGCATCGGGGCCCACAGCTCCTTAGCTACACCACTGGGTGTGAGTCTAGTGTGATCCCATATACATATCTGTATTATCGGTGATTCTGCAGATCATCAATAATCAGGTACATATCTGTATTCTTGGTGATACTGCAGATCATTAATAATCAGATTCTCTCTGCGTGCTGACACCAATCGTTACAAGTGATTAGTAATAATTAAAAGGCTCAAGGAAGGTCAGCCAGTGACCCAGTGACAGTTGTGGTCACTCAAGGCACCTTTGGGGGGGGGGGGGGGGGTTGTTGAAGTCTAGACTGCCTCTCAATGTTGGCCATGAAAGAAAGGTTTCAAAATACATACTACATCACTGCTTGCTGTGTATTGGGCTGTGTAGCAAAATACTCATAGTATTAACCCCTGTTCACCAAAAACCCAAAAACAAAAAAAAATGCCTAGAATGGGCAAATGAGCATCAGATGTGGGCTACAGAGCCATGAAAAAGGTGGATTTGTCTAATAAATCACATTTTGCACTACAAATTCTACAGATCTCTATCTGATCCATGGAGGTCCCACTTCACAGCTTACAGGACTTGGAAAGATCTGCTGCTGCCGCTGACATATTAGTGCCAGAGATACCACAGAACTTCAGTGGTTTTGTGGATTTCATGCCTCAGTTGGTCAGAGCTGTTTAGGCCTCATTTCCATCTGCACAATTCTAGCCGCTCTTTAGGAAATGCAACGCAATGCAATCTGTAGGGACATCAGAAACTGCATAGACTGCACCGTCTGATGTTTCCATCCATGCGTTACTATTCACCATGAAATCGCAGCACATGGTGGCACTCGTTCTGGCACCTTTGTGATGCATTTCAGAATCAATTTATTTTTCGCCAAGTAAGTTTGCACCTACAAGGAATTTGTCTTGGCAGTTGCTTAACAAACACAAACAAAAACAATACATGGACAGACAGTGTGAATATTACAAGTTAAGCACATTTTAAGTATAGTGGCAGTAAGCAATGTGAGAATTGTTCATGTTCAGTTCTGTGCTGATTACTTTCAGTCCTAGCAGCTCTAACATGGTTCAGCATTAAGTATGGCTATCGCTTGAGGAAAAAAGCTGTTCCTGTGTCTCGAGGTTTTGTTAGTGATTGACCGGAATCTTACTCCTGAAGTCAAGAGCTGAAAGATGGAGTGAGCTGGGTGAGAGGGGTCAGAGGCAATTTTGGTTGCTCTCTTTCTGCACCTGCTAGTGTAAAGATCCTTTGACGCTTACTAAACGCTTGTTTGCTACTGCCTAACATCTAGGGACTCATCCCCATTAGGGGGAGGCACCTGCTGTATGCTTGGTGCAAGGTGGTGTGTGAGTTGTGGGTGGGCTGGGCTTGTGTGCATGGAGCAGAGAGTCACTGACGGACTCCATGCACAGAAGCCTAGAGTACGGTACTAGGGGAAGTGTGGGCTGGCTCCTTGGTTTTTATATGTTATTTCTGCGCAGAAATAGGTTTTATCACTGTCTGTGTTTTTGGTCGTGTAAGGTGTCTATCAGCGGCCTTGTATGTTCAATAAAGAATCACTTTTCAACTGAGAGGTAATAGGTGTATATGGCCATATTTGTCCAAAAAACTTTAGTAGCGTAAAGATCCTGCAGGGAAGGTAAGCTACAGCCAATTATCCTTTACCCTGATCGGATGATGCGCTGCAGCCTCCCCTTTTCTAATGCTGAGCAGGAGCCGAACCATACAGTCATAGATGATGTTATGGTGGATTCGATGATTGCAGTTTAGAACTGCACCATTAGATTTTGAGGTAGGCCAAACTTTTTCAGCTGCCGTAGATGGTACAATCTCTGTTGCGCTTTCTTGACAATAGTGGCAGTATTGTTGTCCCATTTTAAGTCGTTTGAGATTGTGGACCCAAGAAACGTGAATGACTCTACTTGGGTTATTGTGGATCCATTTATGGTTAAGGGTAGTGTTGGGCGAACAGTGTTCGCCACTGTTCGGGTTCTGCAGAACATCACCCTGTTCGGGTGATGTTCGAGTTCGGCCGAACACCTGACGGTGCTCGGCCAAACCGTTCGGCCATATGGCCGAACTAAGAGCGCATGGCCGAACGTTCCCCGAACGTTCGGCTAGCGCTGTGATTGGCCGAACGGGTCACGTGGTTCGGACCCGAACGCGCTCTGATTGGCCGAACTGTCACGTGGTTCGGGTAAATAAATACCCGAACCACGTCATATCTCCGCCATTTGTCTGTGGGTTTAGCTTTGGGTAGGCAGGCAGGGTAGTTCGCGCTCCAGCCACGCTAGCCAGGGTCCCCCCCAGTCATTGTGTGTCACTGCTGGGAACAGTAGTACACCGCTCGTTCAGCCACACTATATAGCATTCTGTGTACTGTTCTGTGTCTGCTGGGAACAGTAGTACACCGCTCGTTCAGCCACACTATATAGCATTCTGTGTACTGTTCTGTGTCTGCTGGGAACAGTAGTACACCGCTCGTTCAGCCACACTATATAGCATTCTGTGTACTGTTCTGTGTCTGCTGGGAACAGTAGTACACCGCTCGTTCAGCCACACTATATAGCATTCTGTGTACTGTTCTGTGTCTGCTGGGAACAGTGGTACACCGCTCGTTCAGCCACACTATATAGCATTCTGTGTACTGTTCTGTGTCTGCTGGGAACAGTAGTACACCGCTCGTTCAGCCACACTATATAGCATTCTGTGTACTGTTCTGTGTCTGCTGGGAACAGTAGTACACCGCTCGTTCAGCCACACTATATAGCATTCTGTGTACTGTTCTGTGTCTGCTGGGAACAGTAGTACACCGCTCGTTCAGCCACACTATATAGCATTCTGTGTACTGTTCTGTGTCTGCTGGGAACAGTAGTACACCGCTCGTTCAGCCACACTATATAGCATTCTGTGTACTGTTCTGTGTCTGCTGGGAACAGTAGTACACCGCTCGTTCAGCCACACTATATAGCATTCTGTGTACTGTTCTGTGTCTGCTGGGAATAGTGGTACACCGCTCGTTCAGCCACACTATATAGCATTCTGTGTACTGTTCTGTGTCTGCTGGGAACAGTAGTACACCGCTCGTTCAGCCACACTATATAGCATTCTGTGTACTGTTCTGTGTCTGCTGGGAATAGTGGTACACCGCTCGTTCAGCCACACTATATAGCATTCTGTGTACTGTTCTGTGTCTGCTGGGAACAGTAGTACACCGCTCGTTCAGCCACACTATATAGCATTCTGTGTACTGTTCTGTGTCTGCTGGGAACAGTAGTACACCGCTCGTTCAGCCACACTATATAGCATTCTGTGTACTGTTCTGTGTCTGCTGGGAACAGTAGTACACCGCTCGTTCAGCCACACTATATAGCATTCTGTGTACTGTTCTGTGTCTGCTGGGAACAGTAGTACACCGCTCGTTCAGCCACACTATATAGCATTCTGTGTACTGTTCTGTGTCTGCTGGGAATAGTGGTACACCGCTCGTTCAGCCACACTATATAGCATTCTGTGTACTGTTCTGTGTCTGCTGGGAACAGTAGTACACCGCTCGTTCAGCCACACTATATAGCATTCTGTGTACTGTTCTGTGTCTGCTGGGAACAGTAGTACACCGCTCGTTCAGCCACACTATATAGCATTCTGTGTACTGTTCTGTGTCTGCTGGGAATAGTGGTGCACCGCTCGTTCAGCCACACTATATAGCATTCTGTGTACTGTTCTGTGTCTGCTGGGAATAGTGGTACACCGCTCGTTCGCCACTGTATAGCATTGTGCTCTGTGTCGCTGCTGGGAATAGTGGTACACCGCTCACCCGTCACTGTATAGCATTGTGCTCTGTGTCGCTGCTGGGAATAGTGGTACACCGCTCACCCGTCACTGTATAGCATTGTGCTCTGTGTCGCTGCTGGGAATAGTGGTACTGTATAGCATTTCTGTACTGCCACTGTACTGCTGCCAGTCAGCGTGTACTGTAAGGATAAGTGAAATGAGGAAGAAATCCGGTGAAAGAGGGAGGGGCAAGGGAAGAGGTGTTTCCCCTGACGGTTCACGTACAGGCCACAGGGGAGCACCCAAGAAAACCCACTCAATACCGCCCATGTTGTCCAGGACAACAACCCTCACAAATCCAAAAGAACAGGACCAGATAATTACTTGGATGACCTCTCAAGCGTCCAGCAGTGGGTTAAGCAGCACCAGCACATCACGCACGAGGTCCGAGTCCTCAGCCAGTTACAAGGAGCCAGTGGGCACAAAGCTGACACAACCGGCAGCGACACCACGCACACAACTGCCAGATAACCAGTCCGATGAATTACCTCAGGACACAATGGGGTATTCGCAGGAGCTATTCCCAGCCCAACAAACTTCCACCTTTCAAAGGTCAATGGAGGAACAGCCAGAAATGTTGTGCCTGGATTCACAACCGTTAACTGTGGGAAATGCACCGCGCACTGAAATACAAGGCGAGTCCGAAGAGGACTCGGAAACCCAAATCCCAGAGCAATTTGGGCAGGAGGGGTTGCAATTGCAGGAGGTCGGCCGACAAGATCTGGAAGACGACGTTGGAGTGTGCTGCGCAGAGGTTGTTGTGGGGAGCTCTACTCCACGGCGGTGGCCCACAATGACATATGACGAGTTTGAGGAGATGGAAGAGGAGGGTATGGACAATGTGGACAGAGACCCAGATTTTGTTTGTGAACGAGAACATCGCCGTCGTAGCAGCAGCACAGATGAGTCTGTTGAAGAACACACTGCTGCACGAGTTCGCCTTGTGCCACAAGGTAGGCGGCGCGCAATTTCAGGCACCACAAGCGTGGAAGTTCAAGTGAGAGGCAAAAGAGGAGCAAACAGAAATCGCCAGCAAGGAGGCAGGTGCTCCAAAGTCTGGGCTTTCTTTGAAGACTGCACTGAGGATGTTACCATGGCGATTTGCAAGGTGTGCAAGACCCGCCTGAGCAGGGGGAAAAATATTAACAACCTCTCCACCACCAGCATGAGCCGTCACATGCTATCCAAACATCCCACTCTTTGGGCAAACGCGTCAGGACAGGGTACCAGAAACAACACTGCCTCCCTTGGGTTCACCAGACTCACCACCAGACCCGCCTCAGCAGCAGCAGTAGCCCAGCCATTGCGTGGTTCACAACATTCACAAACATCAGACGACGCTGACACTGTCACTTTCCGGAGTAGTGCTCTTGAGGTCTCCCAGTGTTCATCAAACACAACAACCAACAGCCCTTCCGTGTGCAGCGCTACGGTTCAGTTGTCTGTGTCGGAGATGTTTGAGCGCAAGAGGAAATTGCCAGCAAATGACCCCCGGGCCGTGGCAGTAACAGCCAGCATAGCCAAGCTTCTGGCCTGCGAAATGCTGCCATATCGATTGGTGGAGACAAACAGCTTCAAGGGCATGATGTCAGTGGCCATCCCACGTTACGTGGTTCCCAGCCGCTACCACTTTGCACGCTCTGCAGTGCCTGAGTTGCATGAGCACGTGGTCAGCAAAATAACCCGAAGCTTGAAGAATGCCGTTGCCTGCAAGGTTCACCTCACCACTGACACCTGGACGAGTGCGTTCGGCCAGGGTCGATACATCTCCCTTACCGCGCACTGGGTGAACCTTGTGGAGCCTGGCAGCGATTCCTCACCTGCTACGGCACGGGTGTTGCCCACGCCACAAACAGCTGCACCGCCGTCCCTCCCACTGGATAACAGCAGCACCTACCTCTCTGACTCCTTCTCCTCCAACGCATCTCAAAGCTGTACCTCATCCGGAAACGCTAACCCAGCAGCAGTAGGATCGTGGAAGCAGTGCAGCACAGCTGTTGGCATGCGTCAGCAAGCGTTGCTGAAGCTAATCTGCCTTGGGGATAAGCAGCACACAGGGGAGGAAATTTGGAGGGGAATAAAGGAACAGACGGATTTGTGGCTGGCACCGCTGGACCTGAAACCGGGCATGGTTGTGTGTGATAATGGGAGTAATCTCATTCGCGCTTTAAGGTTGGCTAAGCTGACACACATCCCTTGCCTGGCGCACGTGATGAACCTAGTAGTTCAGCGGTTCCTGAGGACATACCCAGGCGTGCCCGATCTGCTGTTGAAGGTGCGTCGAGTGTCCAAACATTGTCGAAATTCCAGTACTGCTTCGGGGGCACTCGCCAAGATGCAGGAGCGCTTCAATCTCCCCCACCATCGCTTGCTGTGTGATGTCCCTACGCGCTGGAATTCTACGCTGCACATGCTAGCCCGCTTTTGCGAGCAGAAGAGTGCAGTGGTCCAGTACATGACGGCACAGTACCGAGGCGCATCCGGCCAGCTGCCAAGCTTCTGTGGATCCGATTGGGCCAACATGTTGGATCTCTGCCAAGTCCTCCAAAATTTTGAGCAATCCACGTTGCTTGTGAGCAGTGACAACTCTTCAGTCAGCATTACCATACCACTGCTGTGTTTACTGAAGAGGTCGATGTTAAAAATCAAGGAAACAGCTGTCATGATGCAACTGGGGGAATCTGAAGGAGAAAACGATCAGCGTGATGGTACCAACATCAGGCCATCCGCCTCAGGGAACGCTGGCCCCAGCAGCTATGACGAAGAAGAGGAGGAGGAACAGCTGGAGTTGGAGCAGGAATTTCATGCCACCACTGACGAGGGCCAGAGCGGTGCACGTTGGACTTCCACAATTCAACGCGAATGGTCAGCAGAAGCAGACCAGGAGGAAGGTGACGACTATGATGCATCACAACAACTATCACAACGCTCACAAGAGGATGATGAGGATTCTGGTAGGACTCTGGCACACATGGCTCAATTCATGCTAGACTGCATTGAACGTGACCCACGCATTGTGCGCATTCTGGACAACACCAATTACTGGGTTTATACCCTTCTGGATCCACGGTACAAACACAATGTTCCAAAACTGCTTGAAGAAAGAGTCAGACAGGTCAAAATGGAAGAATACCAGCAGGCCCTTGTGGAGACTTTAGAGAGGAGATTGACATCCTCCCCCTCCTCTAGCCAGTTGTACGCAGACAGACTGACTTCCGCAAACCCAGGACGACCAGGAGGGCAGCAAACAACGCAAGCCGCAGCTAGTACCCAAAAGGGAATGGTATCGGCAGTGTCCTTGGAGTGGGAAAATTTTCTGACACCCATGCAGCCGCAGCCCACTGAACAGCAAGCGTGCAGATCCACCTCCAACACCGATCGCCTGGAGAAGATGGTCAAGGACTACATGTCAGATGGCGTAGCTGTGTCGAACCATCCATCTGCACCCTTCAACTATTGGGTATCGAAGCTAGACACCTGGCACGAACTGGCAATGTACGCAATAGAGGTGCTGGCTTGCCCGGCAGCCAGCGTTATGTCGGAACGCTGTTTCAGTGCTGCCGGAGGCATCGTCACAGATCGGCGTATCCGCCTCTCTACAGAAAATGCAGACCGTCTGACTCAAATTAAAATGAATCAATCCTGGATTGGAAATGACTACGCAACACTCCAGGACCCCAACCAAGTAACATGACCAATGAACATCTGGGATGGTGTTGCGTTTCCGGGCCCTGTTTATTGAACCTCTCATCTGTATTACATTTATGACTGCATGGCGGCAAAAAGCATTGCTGCTATATCCGCACGCTTTTTGTCCACATGCAAGGCCTGGGTTGTTGTGTCTCACAAAGCGTGGCCTTCTCCTCCTGCGCCTGCTCCTGTTCCATCACGTCTGCTGCTGCTGGGTTAGCGTTGCCGCGTGGTCCCTGTTTATTGAACCACTTATCTTTATTACATTTATGACTGCATGGCGGTACAAAGCATGCTATCCGCACGCTTCTTGCCCTCATGCAAGGCCTGGGTTGTTGTGTCTCACAAAGCGTGGCCTTCTCCTCCTGCGCCTGCTCCTGTTCCATCACGTCTGCTGCTGCTGGGTTAGCGTTGCCGCGTGGTCCCTGTTTATTGAACCACTTATCTTTATTACATTTATGACTGCATGGCGGTACAAAGCATGCTATCCGCACGCTTCTTGCCCTCATGCAAGGCCTGGGTTGTTGTGTCTCACAAAGCGTGGCCTTCTCCTCCTGCGCCTGCTCCTGTTCCATCACGTCTGCTGCTGCTGGGTTAGCGTTGCCGCGTGGTCCCTGTTTATTGAACCACTTATCTTTATTACATTTATGACTGCATGGCGGTACAAAGCATGCTATCCGCACGCTTCTTGCCCTCATGCAAGGCCTGGGTTGTTGTGTCTCACAAAGCGTGGCCTTCTCCTCCTGCGCCTCCTCCTGTTCCATCACGTCTGCTGCTGCTGGGTTAGCGTTGCCGCGTGGTCCCTGTTTATTGAACCACTTATCTTTATTACATTTATGACTGCATGGCGGTACAAAGCATGCTATCCGCACGCTTCTTGCCCTCATGCAAGGCCTGGGTTGTTGTGTCTCACAAAGCGTGGCCTTCTCCTCCTCCTGCGCCACCCTCCTCCTGTTCCATCACGTGTGCTGCTGCTGGGTTAGCGTTACCGGTCCCTTTTCCTGGAACCTCTTATATGTATTACATTTATGACTGCATGCCGACAAAAAACATGTTACCTGTGCAAAGAAAACAGACATTTCCCGCATTTAAAAGACAGTTTTCCCTTTGAAACTTTAAAATCGATTTTCTCAAAAACTATAAGCTCTTTTTGCTAATTTTTTTTTCCTCTTGTACCCACTCCCAAGGTGCACATACCCTGTAAATTTGGGGTATGTAGCATGTAAGGAGGCTTTACAAACCACAAAAGTTCGGGTCCCCATTGACTTCCATTATGTTCGGAGTTCGGGTCGAACACCCGAACATCGCGGCCATGTTCGGCCTGTTCGGCCCGAACCCGAACATCTAGATGTTCGCCCAACACTAGTTAAGGGGAGGTGTTGGGGGGGAGATCTCCTGAAGTCTATTATCATCTCCATAGTTTTGAGAGCATTTAGTTCCAAGTTGTTGCTGATGCACCAGGAGGAAAGCTGTCCCACCACATGCCTGTATGCAGACTCATCCCCGTTTTGTATGAGACCAACAACTGTTGTGTCATCGGCAAACTTCAGAACCTTAACAGATGGATCTGTGGAGATGCAGTCATTGGTGTAAAGTGAGTAGTCAGTGGTCAGTGGGGAAAGCACACAGCCCTGGGGTGCACCAGTACTGACTGTCAGAGAGCTTGATGTGAGTTTACCAAGTCTAACACGCTGTCTTCTGTCGGTTAAGAAGTCGGTTATCCATTTGCAGATGGATTCAGGTATGTGTAGCTGGGAGAGCTTGCTGTGCAGCAGTGATGAAATTATGGTATTAAATGCAGAGCTGAAATCTAAAAAATAGCATCCTGGTGTAGGTTCCTGGGGTGTCTAGATGCTGGCCCTCTGCGTTTCCGCCCAGAGTCAAGATGGAAACTAGGCCGTATATGGAACAAATGAGACCTACACATTACCAGGAATCTAGATTAAAAGTATTGCCGTGTGTGTGTGTAGTGTGTGTGTGTGTGTGTGTGTGTGTGTGTGTGTGTGTGTGTGTGTGTGTGTGTGTGTGTGTGTGTGTGGTGTGTGTGTGTGTGTGTGTGTGTGTATAGTGTGTGTGTGTGTGTGTGTGTGTGTGTGTGTGTGTGTAGTGTGTGTGTGTGTGTGTGTGTGTGTGTGTGTGTGTGTGTAGTGTGTGTGTGTGTGTGTGTGTGTGTAGTGTGTGTGTGTGTGTGTGTGTGTGTGTGTGTGTAGTGTGTGTGTATAGTGTGTGTGTGTGTGTGTGTGTGTGTGTGTGTGTGTGTGTAGTGTGTGTGTGTGTGTGTGTGTGTGTGTGTGTGTGTGTGTGTGTGTGTGTGTGTGTGTGTGTGTGGTGTGTGTGTGTGTGTGTGTGTGTGTGGTGTGTGTGTGTGTGTGTGTGTGTGTGTGTGTATAGTGTGTGTGTGTGTGTGTGTGTAGTGTGTGTGTGTGTGTGTGTAGTGTGTGTGTGTGTGTGTGTGTGTGTGTGTGTGTATATTATGATTACTGATTTATTTCGTGCTAGCATCTAGGGTGAACAGGTACATTTTTAAAGTTCGAGATCGCTATGAATTGGCCCCTTTTTGCTTACCAAACTGTTTTTCAGCATTGCCACATATATTTCACTTTAAAATTCGCCTTTCTCATTTTCACTATTTTGCAGACTGATTCCGCAACTAAACTGTATTGGAATAAATTGTGATTTTTTTTGTGTTTAAGAGCATGGCTTTCCCCTCATGCTGCGTCCCCTCCAACCCCCACAAAACGGCCCCGAGCGGGCCCCTGGGGGGGGGGGGGGCGGGCCCTCCCCGTGGGAGCAGGGGCTGCAGGCCCTATTGTTACACCAGTGCCAGGGAGCTATAGAGGTGAGGAAGGGGAAACCTTAGATATTAAAGAACTGTGTAGGGGGACACTAGACACCAGGGAACGGTATAGGAGAGGGAGTCACTAGACTCCAGGGAACTGTATAGGGAAAGAGGCAATCAACACCAGGGAACTTTTTAGAGGAGGGCCACCCACTAGACAAAGGGAAACGTGTCTAGCAGAGAGGAGGGTCACTAGATACCAGAGAATGATATAGGAGAGTGAGGGAGGTAGGGAGGGGGGCATTCATATATGCTCATCCATTGTTGTTGACGATGACCGAGTAAGATGTGCAGTGATGCTCAGAATGGTCCTTTTCTAATTCGAGTGGTTTTTATTATGACTTTCGGACTGACCATAATCAAAATGACGTATGGAATTGTATTCCTGAGTCAGAGTTATGCATTGTATCCTTAATAATGAGCTGAAATTTCAACTGTATATATATATATATATATATATATATATATATATATATATATATATATATATATATATATATATATATATATATATATATATACACACACACACAGTGGGATGCAAAAGTTTGGGCAACCTTGTTAATCGTCATTATTTTCCTGTATAAATCATTGGTTGTTACGATAAAAAACGTCAGTTAAATATATCATGTAGGAGACACACACAGTGATATTTGAGAAGTGAAATGAAGTTCAATGGATTTACAGAAAGTGTGCAATAATTGTTTAAATCAAAATTAGGCAGGTGCATACATTTGGACACTACAAAAAAAAAATGAAATCAATATTTAGTAGATCCTC
Source organism: Hyperolius riggenbachi (assembly GCF_040937935.1). NCBI lineage: Eukaryota > Metazoa > Chordata > Amphibia > Anura > Hyperoliidae > Hyperolius > Hyperolius riggenbachi. The sequence continues at coordinate 28,577,158 of NC_090647.1, forward strand.
CTTTTGCACAAATTACAGTTTCTAAACGCTTCCTGCAGGTTCCAATGAGGCAATTCTGCCTTTTAGGGATTATAACCCTGCTCTGCGTTCGGAATTTTCCCGAGGACTTTTGGCGTGTATCCCACCCCACCATGCCCCCCTCCTGGTGTTAGACCCCTTGGAACATCTTTTCCATCACTTTTGTGGCCAGAAACAGTGTTTGTAGTTTTTCAAGTTCCCCTGCCCATTGAAGTCTATTGCGGTTCGCGATGTTCGCCGTTTCGCGAACTTTTTCGCAAGTTCTCGTTCACAGGTTCACAAAACAAAAATCGGAGGTTCGGGCCGTCTCTACTCATAATCAACTTCTGACTTCTGACTTCTGGTTTGGTTTGGCTACAGGCACTCCAGCTTCTGACCTCTAGTTTGGCTTCTGCATTTGCTGCCTGCCAAACCTCTAGTGGAGAGTACTAATGTATTTGTGTTTAAAGTTAAGAGACCTTGCTGTACTTAGTTAGCCTTTTGGTGAAATCCCAGTTAATAGGTTATTCATCCTCCACAACCAGGCCTTAGTCTAACAAGCTTTCTCCTAAAAATATATATAATACTAGCCCACCCGCGGCGTAGCATACGCCGCATAAGGGGGTAGAGGGCAGGAAGGGGGGTATTGGGCACAGCAGCGGGGAGGGGGGTCAGACCCCCCCTCACCTGGGTCCCCCATGTGCACTCCCCCTCCAGCTTAAGCTCAGCAGAACCCCCCCTCACCTGGGTCCCCCATGTGTGCTCCCCCTCCAGCTTAAAGAGAACCTGTACTGAGTAAAAATATTTAAAATAAACACATGTGGTAACTTCAAATGAACATTACATAGTTACCTTGCCATCAGTTCCTCTCAGAAGCTCACCATTTTCTTCTGACAATAATCCCTTCCAGTTCTGACAACATTTTGTCAGAACTGAAATATATCAGTTGCTGTCAGTTATATATCGGTTGCTGTCAGTTATAGCTGAGAGGAAAACCGATGTCCATGTTTCGCTATGGCTCAAGTGGGCGATGTTACAGTTTAACTGTGTGCTGACCAAAAAGCTGTTATGGAGGACGGAAAATTCCCTTGATCACAGTGAACAAACAGGACGCGGGACAGGAGAAAGACACTGAGGAGTACACTACATGGAAGGTAAGTATGACTTGTGTATGCTTATTTTGACTTTTAATTTTCGGTTCAGGTTTTCTTTAAACTCAGCAGAACCCCCCCTCACCTGGGTCCCCCATGTGCACTCCCCCTGCAGCTTAAGCTCAGCAGGACCCCCCCCCCTCCCTCACCTGGGTCCCCCATGTGCGCTCCCCCTCCAGCTTAAGCTCAGCAGGACCCCCCCTCCCTCACCTGGGTCCCCCATGTGCGCTCCCCCTCCAGCTTAAGCTCAGCAGGACCCCCCTCCCTCACCTGGGTCCCCCATGTGCGCTCCCCCTCCAGCTTAAGCTTAGCAGGCCCCCCCTCACCTGGGTCCCCCATGTGCGCTCCCCCTCCAGCTTAAGCTCAGCAGGCCCCCCTCTCCTGGGTCCCCCACGTGCGCTCCCCTGCAGCTTAAGCTCAGCAGGACCCACCCACCTACCTGGGTTCCCCATGTGCACTCCCTCTCCTGCTTAAGCTCAGCAGCACCTTTTCCGCGTTCCAGCGTGCGTTCCACTGTCACTTCCTGCAATGCCGCCCACTGAATTGGTGTAATTTGCCTTCTTCAAACAGAAGAAAATCTGCAATAATTGAGCTTTAAGTGAACATTTGTAGTTACTCACAATGCACTGCTACTAAATATGCAAATTATCCCTTTTCACCCTTGGTAAGCCAAGAAGGAATCCAGAACCGCTGGTGTACAGCAAGCATATAGCTTTAAATTTTACATAGTCATATCAAACCCACATGTAGACAGCCTGTTTCAGACTTTTGGTCCTCATCAGTACATACATGGCAGGGATTGATACAGCTGTATGAGATAGGGCTTGGACCAGTACAACAGAGTAACCAAGCAGCTGAGGGTGACCCAAACCACTCGGAATGTATAGGGGGATAAAAGGAACCAAAAAGACCTCCTACTAAACAAAGCAAAGCTTGGTGTAATTTGCCTTCTCAAAACAGAAGGAAATCTGCAATAATTCAGCTATAAGTGAACATTTGTGGTTACCCACAAGGCACTGCTACTAAATATGCAAATTATCCCTTTGCCCCGTAATAAGCATCTAGAACCACTGGTGTATAGTCTTGTCCGGATCATGAACGATTCGGATCTTTGATCCGAATCTATTTTGGGAGTCAAATCATCCGAATCATCAAAATGAGTGATTCGGATCGCAAAGGGGGCGGGCCAGGAGCGACACGCCCGCCCCCCTCTCAGCGGGCAGTGGGGTCCTGGAAGCAGAGCAGAGATGGATCGCTCTGTTGAAGGGGAGGCAGCCTTGCAGGGACAGGTAGATGAGAGAGAGGGGATATCGGTGCCACTGCCAGATATGTGTAGAACACACATACTGGCTGAAATGTGCTGCTCATTATAGGCTGTCTGTTCTGTAGTTGTGCACAGTGAACACATTGGAAACTTTTGGCACAGCTCAGTAACGTTACAGGCAGCATGCTGGGCTAGGACAGGGCAGGCACTGTGATTGCTGTGCAATATGATCCTACTGCACTGCTCTATACAGCTGCACTTCACTTTTGGGAATGCTTTGGGGAATGGGAGTTGGGAGTATACAGATGAACATATAGGTGAAATATATGTAAAGCATAGGATTGCAGCATGTGGGTATTGTGTGCAAACAAACATTTCTGCTCTCTGCTCATCCCTCCTCCCTTGTCTGTCCACTCCCTGCCCTTTGTCCATCTTCTCCCCTTCTCTGTGTGTCCACCCCCCTCCCCTTCTCCTGTCCTGCTAGTCATTTCACCCCCAAATGCTTCACTTGTAAAATGATCCGAAATTCGGATCAAAGATACAGATCTTTTCAATAATTCAATTCGAACCATCCAGATCATTGAAAAGATCTGAACTTCGCATCTCTACTGGTGTATAGCAAGCCTATAGCTTTAAAGTTTACACAGTCATATCAAACCCACATGTAGACAGCCTGTTTCAGACTTTTGGTCCTCATCAGTACATACATGGCTAGGATTAATACAGCTGAATGAGATAGGGCTTGGACCAGTACAACAGAGTAACCAAGCAGCTGAGGGTGACCCAAACCACTCGGAATGTATAGGGGGATAAAAGGAACCAAAAAGACCTCCTACTAAACAAAGCAAAGCTTGGTGTAATTTGCCTTCTCAAAACAGAAGGAAATCTGCAATAATTCAGCTATAAGTGAACATTTGTGGTTACCCACAAGGCACTGCTACTAAATATGCAAATTATCCCTTTCCCCATAATAAGCATCCAGAACCACTGGTGTATAGTCTTGTCCGGATCATGAACGATTCCGATCTTTGATCCGAATCTATTTTGGGAGTCGAATCATCCGAATCATCAAAATGAGTGATTCGGATTGCAAAGGGGGCAGGGCCAGGAGCGACAAGCCCCCCCCCCCCCCTCTCAGCGGGCAGTGGGGTCCTGGAAGCAGAGCAGAGATGGATCGCTCTGTTGAAGGGGAGGCAGCCTTGCAGGGACAGGTAGATGAGAGAGAGGGGACATCGGTGCCACTGCCAGATATGTGTAGAGCACACATACTGGCTGAAATGTGCTGCTCATTATAGGCTGTCTGTTCTGTAGTTGTGCACAGTGAACACATTGGAAACTTTTGGCACAGCTCAGTAACGTTACAGGCAGCATGCTGGGCTAGGACAGGGCAGGCACTGTGATTGCTGTGCAATATGATCCTCCTGCACTGCTCTATACAGCTGCACTTCACTTCTGGGAATGCTTTGGGGAATGGGAGTTGGGAGTATACAGATGAACATATAGGTGAAATATATGTAAAGCATAGGATTGCAGCATGTGTGTATTGTGTGCAAACAAACATTTCTGCTCTCTGCTCGTTCTTCCTCCCTTGTCTGTCCACTCCCTGCCCTTTGTCCATCTTCTCCCCTTCTCTGTGTGTCCACCCCCTTCCCCTTCTCCTTCTCCTGTCCTGCTAGTCATTTCACCCCCAAATGCTTCACTTGTAAAATGATCTGAAATTTGGATCAAAGATCCGGATCTTTTCAATAATCCAATTTGAACCATCCAGATCATTGAAAAGATCTGAACTTCACATCTCTACTGGTGTATAGCAAACCTATAGCTTTAAATTTTACACAGTCATATCAAAACCACATGTAAACAGCCTGTTTCAGACTTTTGGTCCTCATCAGTACATGGCAAGGATTTATGAGATAGGGCTTGGACCAGTACAACAGAGTAACCAAGCAGCTCAGGGTGACCCAAACCACTTGGAATGTATAGGGGGATAAAAGGGACCAAAAAGACCTTCTACTAAAAAAAATCAAAGCTTGGTGTAATTTGCCTTCTTAAAACAGAAGCAAATCTGCAATAATTCAGCTATAAGTGAACATTTGTGGTTACACACAATGCACTGCTACTGAATATGCAAATTATCCCTCTTCACCCTTGGTTTAATATGGCACTACTTCTTCTTCTTGCTTGGACCAGCCCCTTCTTCTTGCTTGGACCGGCCCTGGGGGCAGGGCGCTACTTCTTCTTCTTGTTTGAAGGTTGAGGCACTTAGCCTATTATATATATAGATAAGCCCTCAGTACACTTTGCTAAGAAATAATAACTGTTACTTTTGGTGAAAAAAAATGGCCTTGAAAAAACCATTGGTGCGATTTGTTGTTAACAGTCTGCTGTGTGCCCAAATAGCTATCCAATGATATATATAAAATATCATTTTACCCATGACAAGCAATAGAATAGAATTTGGTAGTTTCAAAGCTGAGCCCTGCCACATGAAGACATATTTAGTGGCAAACTGAAACAAAAAAAACAAAAACAATGAAGTAAAAAAAAAAATACCATTTTAAATTTTTAGCAAAACCACGTAACCAAATGTTACAAAATACCTGTATCTGTGTAAGTATGGATTTCTAGCTTTCAAATGGTCTGAGGCTCCAAGGGATTTGCTAAGAAAGAATGGCTTTTGGCAAAAAAAACTGACTTTGAAAAATCCATTGGTGCTACTTGCAGTTAACAGTCCGCTGTGTGTCCAAATAGCACTTAGATGATGTATATGGGTTACCATTTTGACATTGACAAGCAAGAGAATAACATTTGGGTTGTGTCAAAGCTTAGATTGCTGCCACCTAAAAAAATATTTAGAAACTGTAATGATCCGCTCAGCTGGCTGCACAGGCAGACAGCTGTTTGACCATTCCTTATGTCTGAGAGATGCAGGTCTCTGGAAAAGAGACCTGGCTTCATCTTGCAACTTTCAGAGTTGCTTTGCTGAAAGATTTGCATACATGCAAATTACACAGCCGTCTCCTTTGAGGGCTGGCAGTATAAAGACCTTCTGCTAGTGTTGGGTGAACAGTGTTCGCCACTGTTCGGGTTCTGCAGAACATCACCCTGTTCGGGTGATGTTCGAGGTCGGCCGAACACCTGGTGGTGTTCGGCCAAACTGTTCGGGTTCGCCCGAACGGCTCAATGCCTGGCCGAACAGGGCCCCTGTTCGGCCGAACAGGGCCCTGTTCGGCCGAATACGGCCCCCCTATGGGGTCGCAGGTAGTGTTGGGCGAACATCTAGATGTTCGGGTTCGGGCCAAACAGGCCGAACATGGCCGCGATGTTCGGGTGCTCGAGCCGAACTCCGAACATAATGGAAGTCAATGGGGACCCGAACTTTTGTGCTTTGTAAAGCCTCCTTACATGCTACATACCCCAAATTTACAGGGCATGTGCACCTTGGGAGTGGGTACAAGAGGAAAAAATGTTTTGCAAAAAGAGCTTATAGTTTTTGAGAAAATTGATTGTAAAGTTTCAAAGGAAAAACTGTCTTTTAAATGTGGAAAATGTCATGTTTCTTTGCACAGGTAACATGCTTTTTTTCGCCATGCAGTCATAAATGTAATACAGAGAAGAGGTTCCACGAAAAGGGACCGGTAACGCTAACCCAGCACCAGCAGCAGCACACGTGATGGAACAGGAGGAGGCGCAGGAGGAGAAGGCCACGCTTTGTGAGACACAACAACCCAGGCCTTGCATGAGGACAAGAAGCGTGCGGATAGCATGCTTTGTACCGCCATGCAGTCATAAATGTAATAAAGATAAGTGGTTCAATAAACAGGGACCACGCGGCAACGCTAACCCAGCAGCAGCAGACGTGATGGAACAGGAGGAGGCGCAGGAGGAGAAGGCCACGCTTTGTGAGACACAACAACCCAGGCCTTGCATGAGGACAAAAAGCGTGCGGATAGCATGCTTTGTACCGCCATGCAGTCATAAATGTAATAAAGATAAGTGGTTCAATAAACAGGGACCACGCGGCAACGCTAACCCAGCAGCAGCAGACGTGATGGAACAGGAGGAGGCGCAGGAGGAGAAGGCCACGCTTTGTGAGACACAACAACCCAGGCCTTGCATGAGGACAAGAAGCGTGCGGATAGCATGCTTTGTACCGCCATGCAGTCATAATTGTAATAAAGATAAGTGGTTCAATAAACAGGGACCACGCGGCAACGCTAACCCAGCAGCAGTAGACGTGATGGAACAGGAGGAGGCGCAGGAGGAGAAGGCCACGCTTTGTGAGACACAACAACCCAGGCCTTGCATGAGGACAAAAAGCGTGCGGATAGCATGCTTTGTACCGCCATGCAGTCATAAATGTAATAAAGATAAGTGGTTCAATAAACAGGGACCACGCGGCAACGCTAACCCAGCAGCAGCAGACGTGATGGAACAGGAGGAGGCGCAGGAGGAGAAGGCCACGCTTTGTGAGACACAACAACCCAGGCCTTGCATGAGGACAAGAAGCGTGCGGATAGCATGCTTTGTACCGCCATGCAGTCATAAATGTAATAAAGATAAGTGGTTCAATAAACAGGGACCACGCGGCAACGCTAACCCAGCAGCAGCAGACATGATGGAACAGGAGGAGGCGCAGGAGGAGAAGGCCACGCTTTGTGAGACACAACAACCCAGGCCTTGCATGAGGACAAAAAGCGTGCGGATAGCATGCTTTGTACCGCCATGCAGTCATAAATGTAATAAAGATAAGTGGTTCAATAAACAGGGACCACGCGGCAACGCTAACCCAGCAGCAGCAGACGTGATGGAACAGGAGGAGGCGCAGGAGGAGAAGGCCACGCTTTGTGAGACACAACAACCCAGACCTTGCATGAGGACAAGAAGCGTGCGGATAGCATGCTTTGTACCGCCATGCAGTCATAAATGTAATAAAGATAAGTGGTTCAATAAACAGGGACCACGCGGCAACGCTAACCCAGCAGCAGCAGACGTGATGGAACAGGAGCAGGCGCAGGAGGAGAAGGCCACGCTTTGTGAGACACAACAACCCAGGCCTTGCATGAGGACAAAAAGCGTGCGGATAGCATGCTTTGTACCGCCATGCAGTCATAAATGTAATAAAGATAAGTGGTTCAATAAACAGGGACCACGCGGCAACGCTAACCCAGCAGCAGCAGACGTGATGGAACAGGAGGAGGCGCAGGAGGAGAAGGCCACGCTTTGTGAGACACAACAACCCAGGCCTTGCATGAGGACAAGAAGCGTGCGGATAGCATGCTTTGTACCGCCATGCAGTCATAAATGTAATAAAGATAAGTGGTTCAATAAACAGGGACCACGCGGCAACGCTAACCCAGCAGCAGCAGACGTGATGGAACAGGAGGAGGCGCAGGAGGAGAAGGCCACGCTTTGTGAGACACAACAACCCAGGCCTTGCATGAGGACAAAAAGCGTGCGGATAGCATGCTTTGTACCGCCATGCAGTCATAAATGTAATAAAGATAAGTGGTTCAATAAACAGGGACCACGCGGCAACGCTAACCCAGCAGCAGCAGACGTGATGGAACAGGAGGAGGCGCAGGAGGAGAAGGCCACGCTTTGTGAGACACAACAACCCAGGCCTTGCATGAGGACAAAAAGCGTGCGGATAGCATGCTTTGTACCGCCATGCAGTCATAAATGTAATAAAAATAAGTGGTTCAATAAACAGGGACCACGCGGCAACGCTAACCCAGCAGCAGCAGACGTGATGGAACAGGAGCAGGCGCAGGAGGAGAAGGCCATGCTTTTTGAGACACAACAACAAAGGCCTTGCATGAGGACAAAAAGCGTGGGGATATAGCAGCAATGCTTTTTGCCGCCATGCAGTCATAAATGTAATACAGATGAGAGGTTCAATAAACAGGGACCGGAAACGCTACACCATCCCAGATGTTCATTGGTCATGTTACTTGGTTGGGGTCCTGGAGTGTTGCGTAGTCATTTCCAATCCAGGATTGATTCATTTTAATTTGAGTCAGACGGTCTGCATTTTCTGTGGAGAGGCGGATACGCCGATCTGTGACGATGCCTCCGGCAGCACTGAAACAGCGTTCCGACATAACGCTGGCTGCCGGGCAAGCCAGCACCTCTATTGCGTACATTGCCAGTTCGTGCCAGGTGTCTAGCTTCATGCCCGGTTTCAGGTCCAGCGGTGCCAGCCACAAATCCGTCTGTTCCTTTATTCCCCTCCAAATTTCCTCCCCTGTGTGCTGCTTATCCCCAAGGCAGATCAGCTTCAGCAACGCTTGCTGACGCATGCCAACAGCTGTGCTGCACTGCTTCCACGATCCTACTGCTGCTGGTGCTGGGTTAGCGTTTCCGGATGAGGTACAGCTTTGAGATGCGTTGGAGGAGAAGGAGTCAGAGAGGTAGGTGCTGCTGTTGTTATCCAGTGGGAGGGACGGCGGTGCAGCTGTTTGCGGCGTGGGCAACACCCGCGCCGTAGCAGGTGAGGAATCGCTGCCAGGCTCCACAAGGTTCACCCAGTGCGCGGTAAGGGAGATGTATAGACCCTGGCCGAACGCACTCGTCCAGGTGTCAGTGGTGAGGTGAACCTTGCAGGCAACGGCATTCTTCAAGCTTCGGGTTATTTTGCTGACCACGTGCTCATGCAACTCAGGCACTGCTGGGAACCACGTAACGTGGGATGGCCACTGACATCATGCCCTTGAAGCTGTTTGTCTCCACCACTCGATATGGCAGCATTTCGCAGGCCAGAAGCTTGGCTATGCTGGCTGGCTGTTACTGCCACGGCCCGGGGGTCATTTGCTGGCAATTTCCTCTTGCATTCAAACATCTCAGAGACAGACAACTCAACCGTAGGGCTGCACACCGAAGGGCTGTTGGTTGTTGTGTTTGATGAACACTGGGAGACCTCAAGAGCACTAGTCCGGAAAGTGACAGTGTCAGCATCGTCTGATGTTTGTGAATGTTGTGAACCACGCAATGGCTGGGCTACTGCTGCTGCTGAGGCGGGTCTGGAGGTGAGTCTGGTGAACCCAAGGGAGGCAGTGTTGCTGGTGGTACCCTGTCCTGCCGCGTTTGCCCACAGAGTGGGATGTTTGGATAGAATGTGGCGGCTCATGCTGGTGGTGGAGAGGTTGTTAATACTTTTCCCCCTGCTCAGGCGGGTCTTGCACACCTTGCAAATCGCCATGGTAACATCCTCAGTGCAGTCTTCAAAGAAAGCCCAGACTTTGGAGCACCTGCCTTGCTGGCGATTTCTGTTTGCGCCTCTTTTGCCTCTCACTTGAACTTCCATGCTTGCGGTGCCTGAAATTGCGCGCCGCCTACCTTGTGGCACAAGGCGAACTCGTGCAGCAGTGGGTTCCTCAACAGACTCATCTGTGCTGCTGCTACGACGGCGATGTTCTCGTTCACAAACAAAATCTGGGTCTATGTCCACATTGTCCATACCCTCCTCTTCCATCTCCTCAAACTCGTCATATGTCATTGTGGGGGGCCGCCGCCGTGGAGTAGAGCTCCCCAGAACAACCTCTGCGCAGCTCACTCCAACGTCGTCTGGTTATCTGGCAGTTGTGTGCGTGGTGTCGCTGCCGGTTGTGTCAGCTTTGTGCCCACTGGCTCCTTGTAACTGGCTGAGGACTCGGACCTCGTGCGTGATGTGCTGGTGCTGCTTAACCCACTGCTGGACGCTTGAGAGGTCATCCAAGTAATTATCTGGTCCTGTTCTTTTGGATCTGTGAGGGTTGTTGTCCTGGACAACATGGGCGGTATTGAGTGGGTTTTCTTGGGTGCTCCCCTGTGGCCTGTACGTGAACCGTCAGGGGAAACACCTCTTCCCTTGCCCCTCCCTCTTTCACCGGATTTCTTCCTCATTTCACTTATCCTTAAAGTACACGCTGACTGGCAGCAGTACAGTGGCAGTACAGAAATGCTATACAGTGGTGGGTGAGCGGTGTACCACTATTGCCAGCAGCGACACAGAGCACAATGCTATACAGTGGCGGGTGAGCGGTGTACTACTGTTCCCAGCAGACACAGAGTGGCAGTAAACACAATGCTATATAGTGTGGCTGAGCCGTGTACACAGAGTGGCAGTAAACACAATGCTATATAGTCTGCTATATAGTCACCCCGAACGGGGTGATGTTCTGCAGAACCCGAACAGTGGCGAACACTGTTCGCCCAACACTACTGGGAACGCAGATTTTAGTACCTAAACACACGATACAACATGTTTTCCGGGGTCGGACTCTGAGGTACATACAGATGGTCCCGATCATCATCCTCATCATACAACTCTTCTCCTGAGTCTGACCCACCCACCACCTCTGCCACCCCAACATCCCCAGACACAGACCCCTCATCGTCCTCAACATTAACTTGGGATGCTGGCCTGAGCCAGACCTCCTCCTCCACATCAGGCCCCATCATCTCCTCAATGGCAGCCCTCATTAATCGCTCTGGCGACGGACCGATGGACACAACGTTCTCCTCCGGGGAGGGCTGCTGCTGACCACTGGCTGCTGGGGTGGATGTTATAGCTTGCGTGGGGCGTTGGCTGTTGCTGTTGTTGGGAGTGCTGCTCACAGCGGAGGTCTCTGGGGAACTCATGTTGAGCTCATATAGTGGTTGACGGTGAGTGGAGTATTACTGATCCCAGCAATATACACACTGACTGGCAGAGTACGCAATGCTATATAGTGTGGCTGAGCGGTGTACACAGAGTGGCAGTAAACACAATGCTATATAGTCTGGCTGAGCGAGCGGTGTACTACTGTTCCCAGCAGAATCAGAGTGGCAGTAAACAATGGTATATAGTCTGGCTGAGCAGTGTACACAGAGTGTCAGTAAACAATGCTATATAGTCTGGCTGAGCCGTGTACACAGAGTGTCAGTAAACAATGCAATATAGTCTGGCTGAGCGGTGTACACACAGTGTCAGTAAACAATGGTATATAGTCTGGCTGAGCGGTGTACACAGGGTGTCAGTAAACAATGGTATATAGTCTGGCTGAGCGGTGTACACAGAGTGGCAGTAAACAATGGTATATAGTCTGGCTGAGCGGTGTACACAGAGTGTCAGTAAACAATGGTATATAGTCTGGCTGAGCGGTGTACACAGAGTGTCAGTAAACAATGGTATATAGTCTGGCTGAGCGGTGTACACAGAGTGTCAGTAAACAACGGTATATAGTCTGGCTGAGCCGTGTACACAGAGTGTCAGTAAACAATGCAATATAGTCTGGCTGAGCGGTGTACACAGGGTGTCAGTAAACAATGGTATATAGTCTGGCTGAGCGGTGTACACAGAGTGTCAGTAAACAATGGTATATAGTCTGGCTGAGCGGTGTACACAGAGTGTCAGTAAACAATGGTATATAGTCTGGCTAAGCCGTGTACACAGAGTGTCAGTAAACAATGCAATATAGTCTGGCTGAGCGGTGTACACAGGGTGTCAGTAAACAATGGTATATAGTCTGGCTGAGCGGTGTACACAGAGTGTCAGTAAACAATGGTATATATTCTGGCTGAGCGGTGTACACAGAGTGTCAGTAAACAATGGTATATAGTCTGGCTGAGCGGTGTACACAGAGTGTCAGTAAACAATGGTATATAGTCTGGCTGAGCGGTGTACACAGAGTGTCAGTAAACAACGGTATATAGTCTGGCTGAGCGGTGTACACAGAGTGGCAGTAAACACAATGCTATATATAGCGTGGCTGAGCGAGGTGCACAGTGGCAGTACACACAATGCTATATAGTCAGGCTAAGACGTGTACACAGAGTGTCAGAAAACACAATGCTATATATAGCGTGGCTGAGCGAGGTGCACAGTGGCAGTACACACAATGCTATATAGTCAGGCTAAGCCATGTACACAGAGTGTCAGAAAACACAATGCTATATATAGCGTGGCTGAGCGAGGTGCACAGTGGCAGTACACACAATGCTATATTAGTCAGGCTAAGCCGTGTACACAGAGTGTCAGAAAACACAATGCTATATATAGCGTGGCTGAGCGAGGTGCACAGTGGCAGTACACACAATGCTATCTAGTCAGGCTAAGCCGTGTACACAGAGTGTCAGAAAACACAATGCTATATATAGCGTGGCTGAGCGAGGTGCACAGTGGCAGTACACACAATGCTATATTAGTCAGGCTAAGCCGTGTACACAGAGTGTCAGAAAACACAATGCTATATATAGCGTGGCTGAGCGAGGTGCACAGTGGCAGTACACACAATGCTATATTAGTCAGGCTAAGCCGTGTACACAGAGTGTCAGAAAACACAATGCTATATATAGCGTGGCTGAGCGAGGTGCACAGTGGCAGTACACACAATGCTATATTAGTCAGGCTAAGCCGTGTACACAGAGTGTCAGAAAACACAATGCTATATATAGCGTGGCTGAGCGAGGTACACAGTGGCAGTAAACAATGCTATATATAGTGTGGCTGAGCGAGCGGTGTACTACTGTTCCCAGCAGCGACACACAATGACTGGGGGGGACCCTGGCTAGCGTGGCTGGAGAGCGAACTACCCTGCCTGCCTACCCAAAGCTAAACCCACAGAGAAATGGCGGAGATATGACGTGGTTCGGGTATTTATTTACCTGAACCACGTGACCGTTCGGCCAATCAGAGCGCGTTCGAGCCCCAACCACGTGACCCATTTGGCCAATCACAGCGCTAGCCGAACGTTCGGGGAACGTTCGGCCATGCGCTCTTAATTCGGCCATGTGGCCGAACGGTTTGGCCGAGCACCGTCAGGTGTTCGGCCGAACTCGAACATCACCCGAACAGGGTGATGTTCTGCAGAACCCGAACAGTGGCGAACACTGTTCGCCCAACACTAGTCGCAGGTAGTGTTGGGCGAACACCTAGATGTTCGGGTTCGCGAACGTTCGCCGAACATCGCCGCGATGTTCGGGTGTTCGCGCCGAACTCCGAACATAATGGAAGTCAATGGGGACCCGAACTTTCGTGCTTTGTAAAGCTTCCTTACATGCTACATACCCCAAATTAGCAGGGTATGTGCACCTTGGGAGTGGGTACAAGAGGGAAAAAAATATTTGAAAAAGAGCTTATAGTTTTTGAGAAAATTGATTGTAAAGTTTCAAAGGAAAAACTGTCTTTTAAATGTGGAAAATGTCATGTTTCTTTGCACAGGTAACATGCTTTTTGTCGCCATGCAGTCATAAATGTAATACAGAGAAGAGGTTCCAGGAAAAGGGACCGGTAACGCTAACCCAGCAGCAGCAGCACACGTGATGGAACAGGAGCAGGCGCAGGAGGAGAAGGCCATGCTTTTTGAGACACAACAACCCAGGCCTTGCATGAGGACAAGAAGTGTGCGGATAGCATGCTTTTTACCGCCATGCAGTCATAAATGTAATAAAGATAAGAGGTTCAATAAACAGGGACCGGGCGTCAACGCTAACCCAGCAGCAGCAGACGTGATGGAACAGGAGGAGGCGCAGGAGGAGAAGGCCACGCTTTCAGGTGCAACTCAGGCCTTGCATGAGGACAAAAAAATGTGTGCGCAAAGCAATGCAATGAGTAGTTTTCAGGACACAATGGGCTATTCGGAGGAGCTATTCCCACCCCCACAATCTTCTACCTGTGAAAGGTCAATGGAACAGCCACAAATGTTGTGCCCGGATTCACAACCTTTTTCTGTGGAAAATGCACCTCGCACTGAAATGCAAGGCGAGGCCGAGGATGAACATGACGTCAACAATTCAACATGACGCAAAATGGGGGCGGAACAGAAAGCTGCTTTCAATGTTTTGAAGGCCTTAATTGCCTCCGGTGGCCAGTTAGATGCATCATTCATCACACCCAAATCCCAGAGCAATGTGTGCAGGAATTTGAATCGCAGGAGGTGTACTGAGATCATCTGGACAAGTGACCAAGTGACCAAGTGACAAGTGACCAAGTGACAAAGTGAAAAGTGACAAAGTGACCAGTGACAAAGTGACAAAGTGACAAAATGACAAAGTGACAAAATGACAAAGTGACAAGTGACAAGTGACAAGTGACAAAGTGACAAAATGACAAAGTGACAAGTGACAAAGTGACAAGTGACAAGTGACAAAATGACAAAGTGACAAAGTGACCAGTGACAAAGTGACAACTGAGAGGTTGTTCTGGGGAGCTCCACTGCACTCAGTCGCATATGAGGAGAGGTCTCGTCGGGACTGCTGATCCTCCTCAGCTTGCTCAAAGCCTTGAGGGTTCCTGAAGATCCTCTGCTTGGAGTTCGCCGGGGTTCAGCTTGGTGTCGGAGTCGGCGGCGTCCTCCTCACTCCAACGTGGCAGATCTTCTGTTGAAGGAAAAAAAAACAAACATTGTTGAAAGTCCAATACCGCTTCAGAAGGACTCACCAAGAGATGCAGGAGCGCTTCAATCTAGTGCACCATCGCTCGCTGGGTGATGTCCCTCCCTACGCGCTGGAATTCTACGCTGCACATGCTAGCACGCTTTTGCGCAGTGCCGAGGCGCATTCCAGCAGCTAGCTACCAAGCTTCTGTGGATCTGATTGGGCCACCATGTTGGATCTCTGCCAAGTCCTCCAAAATTTTGAGCAATCCACGTTGCGTGACTGAGCAGTGACAACTCTACAGTCAGCATTACAATACCACTGCTGTGTTTACTGAAGAAATCAATGTTGAAGATGGAAACCGCTGGCATGATGCAAGTGGGGGATTCTGAAGATGAAAACGATCAGCGTGATGATACCAACATCAGGCAACCTGCCTCAGGAAACGCTGGTCCCAGCTATGACAAAGAACAGGACGAGGAACAGCTGGAGTTGGAGCAGGAATTGGATGCCCCCACTGCCGAGGGACAGAGCGGTGCACGTTGGACTTCCACAATTTAGCGGGAATGGGCAGCAGAAGAGGAAGAAAGTGATGCTGGTGACGAATATGGTGCATCACAACAATCACAACGCTCACAAGAACATGAAGACAGAGGAGTCTGGCAGGATTCTCTGGCACACATGGCTCAATTCATGCTAGACTGCATTGAACGCGGCCCGCGCATTATTCACTATTCATTATTATTCATTATTCTGGAATCTGGACAACACCAATTACTGGGTTTATACCCAGTTTATACAAACACAATGTTAAAAAACTGATTGAAGAAAGTGTCAGACAGGTCAAAAATGGAACAATTCCAGCAGGCCCTTGAGGATGGAGACTTTAGAGAGGAGATTGACATTCTCCTCCTTCTCTAGCCAGTTGTACGCCGACAGACTGACTTCAGCAAACCCAGGAGGACCAGGAGGGCAGCAAAGAACACAAGCTGCTGCTAGTGCCGAAAAGGGAATGGTATTGGCAGTGTCCTTGGAGTGGGAACATTTTCTGACACCCATGCAGCAGCCCACAGAACAGCAATCGGGCAGTTCCACGTCCTCCAACACCAATCGCCTGGAGAAGATGGTCAAGGTCAAGGACTACATGTCAGATGGCGTAGCTGTGTTGAACAATCCATCTGCAGACAGACGGTGAGTGTGAAAGGCAGCACAGAAGGACCATGGCAACTCACTCATAGTACCACAGTTTGATAGTGCTGCCCAAAAAATTATATGGATCCGTGGACCCGGGCACTGCGGGCAGTACTGGGAAGTGGGAACGCAGATTTTAGTACGTAAACACACGATACAACATGTTTTCCGGGGTCGGACTCTGAGGCACATACAGATGGTCCCGATCATCATCCTCATCATACAACTCTTCTCCTGAGTCTGATCCACCCACCACCTCTGCCACCCCAACATCCCCAGACACAGACCCCTCATCGTCCTCAACATTAACTTGGGATGCTGGCCTGAGCCAGACCTCCTCCTCCACATCAGGCCCCATCATCTCCTCAATGGCAGCCCTCATTAATCGATCTGGCGACGGACCGATGGACACAACGTTCTCCTCCGGGGAGGGCTGCTGCTGACCACTGGCTGCTGGGGTGGATGTTATAGCTTGCGTGGGGCGTTGGCTGTTGCTGTTGTTGGGAGTGCTGCTCACAGCGGAGGTCTCTGAGGAACTCATGGTGAGCTCATATAGTGGTTGGCGGTGAGTGGAGTATTACTGATCCCAGCAATATACACACTGACTGGCAGAGTACGCAATGCTATATAGTCTGGCTGAGCGGTGTACACAGAGTGGCAGTACACACAATGCTATATAGTCTGGCTGAGCGGTGTACACAGAGTGGCAGTACACACAATGCTATATAGTCTGGCTGAGCCGTGTACACAGAGTGGCAGTACACACAATGCTATATAGTCTGGCTGAGCCGTGTACACAAAGTGGCAGTACACACAATGCTATATAGTCTGGCTGAGCGGTGTACACAGAGTGGCAGTACACACAATGCTATATAGTCTGGCTGAGCCGTGTACACAGAGTGGCAGTACACACAATGCTATATAGTCTGGCTGAGCGGTGTACACAGAGTGGCAGTACACACAATGCTATATAGTCTGGCTGAGCCGTGTACACAGAGTGGCAGTACACACAATGCTATATAGTCTGGCTGAGCGGTGTACACAGAGTGGCAGTACACACAATGCTATATAGTCTGGCTGAGCCGTGTACACAGAGTGGCAGTAAACAATGCTATATAGTCTGGCTGAGCGGTGTACACAGAGTGGCAGTACACACAATGCTATATAGTCTGGCTGAGCGGTGTACACAGAGTGGCAGTACACACAATGCTATATAGTCTGGCTGAGCCGTGTACACAGAGTGGCAGTACACACAATGCTATATAGTCTGGCTGAGCGGTGTACACAGAGTGGCAGTACACACAATGCTATATAGTCTGGCTGAGCCGTGTACACAGAGTGGCAGTACACACAATGCTATATAGTCTGGCTGAGCGGTGTACACAGAGTGGCAGTACACACAATTCTATATAGTCTGGCTGAGCCGTGTACACAGAGTGGCAGTACACACAATGCTATATAGTCTGGCTGAGCGGTGTACACAGAGTGGCAGTAAACACAATGCTATATATAGCGTGGCTGAGCGAGGTACACAGTGGCAGTACACACAATGCTATATAGTCTGGCTGAGCCGTGTACACAGAGTGGCAGTAAACACAATGCTATATATAGTGTGGCTGAGCGAGGTACACAGTGGCAGTACACACAATGCTATATAGTCTGGCTGAGCCGTGTACACAGAGTGGCAGTAAACAATGCTATATAGTCTGGCTGAGCGGTGTACACAGAGTGGCAGTACACACAATGCTATATAGTCTGGCTGAGCCGTGTACACAGAGTGGCAGTACACACAATGCTATATAGTCTGGCTGAGCGGTGTACACAGAGTGGCAGTACACACAATGCTATATAGTCTGGCTAAGCGGTGTACACAGAGTGGCAGTACACACAATGCTATATAGTCTGGCTGAGCCGTGTACACAGAGTGGCAGTACACACAATGCTATATAGTCTGGCTGAGCGGTGTACACAGAGTGGCAGTACACACAATGCTATATAGTCTGGCTGAGCCGTGTACACAGAGTGGCAGTACACACAATGCTATATATAGCGTGGCTGAGCGGTGTACACAGAGTGGCAGTAAACACAATGCTATATATAGCGTGGCTGAGCTAGGTACACAGTGGCAGTACACACAATGCTATATATTCTGGCTGAGCCGTGTACACAGAGTGGCAGTAAACACAATGCTATATATAGTGTGGCTGAGCGAGGTACACAGTGGCAGTACACACAATGCTATATAGTCTGGCTGAGCCGTGTACACAGAGTGGCAGTAAACACAATGCTATATATAGCGTGGCTGAGCGAGGTACACAGTGGCAGTAAACAATGCTATATATAGTGTGGCTGAGCGAGCGGTGTACTACTGTTCCCAGCAGCGACACACAATGACTGGGGGGGACCCTGGCTAGCGTGGCTGGAGAGCGAACTACCCTGCCTGCCTACCCAAAGCTAAACCCACAGACAAATGGCGGAGATATGACGTGGTTCGGGTAATTATTTACCCGAACCACGCGACCGTTCGGCCAATCAGAGCGCGTTCGGGTCCGAACCACGTGACCCGTTCGGCCAATCACAGCGCTAGCCGAACGTTCGGGGAACGTTCGGCCATGCGCTCTTAGTTCGGCCATGTGGCCGAACGGTTTGGCCGAACACCTGATGGTGTTCGGCCGAACTCGAACATCACCCGAACAGGGTGATGTTCTGCAGAACCCGAACAGTGGCGAACACTGTTCGCCCAACACTAGTCGCAGGCATAAGGGGGGAGCATGCCCCGATCGCGGGGGGGGGGGGCGGAAATTCCCCCCACCCCCTCCGCTAGCGCTCCCCCCTCTGCCCGCTTCCCCATACAAAAGTTTAAGGAAAGTAAAATAGTACCGGTGGTAGTGGCTGGCAGTGGCACTGTGAAGTGAGTGAGGAGGAGGAGTCCGGAGAGTGACGCGTTGAGGGAGGCCGGGCAGCGGGCGGTTCAGCGGTAGTACCCTTGTGGTACTTCCGCCCTTTCTCTGACCTCACGTCCTCTGCGTGATGACGCATACGAGGGTACGCGTGACGCGTACCCTCGTATGCAGAGGACGTGAGGTCAGAGAAAGGGCGGAAGTACCACAAGGGTACTACCGCTGAACCGCCCGCTGCCCGGCCTCCCTCAACGCGTCACTCTCCGGACTCCTCCTCCTCACTCACTTCACAGTGCCACTGCCAGCCACTACCACCGGTACTATTTTACTTTCCTTAAACTTTTGTATGGGGAAGCGGGCAGAGGGGGGAGCGCTAGCGGAGGGGGTGGGGGGAATTTCCGACCCCCCCCGCGATCGGGGCATGCTCCCCCCTTATGCCTGCGACCCCATAGGGCCCCCAAAAGCGGGATGTTCGGGGAGTTCGGGGTTCGGCCCGAACATGCCGAACATCGCGGCCATGTTCGGCGAACGTTCCCGAACCCGAACATCCAGGTGTTCGCCCAACACTACCTTCTGCTGACCAGAAGGCTTTGCTGGTCATAACGGTTTGTTTAATACACTCCTGGAGTGTCAGCCTTCCCTGTTGAATTGTTATAGGTATCTTAGAGTAATTCTGGGGACTGCACTAGGCAGCTCCTCTAGTGCAGTTAGCCTGCTTATCTGTTTTGTCTATGTTACCGCTCTGCTGTGATTGTCCTGTCGCCAACGGTGGTCGATAGGAAATCGTCCTGTCTGTGGGTGCTAACCAGTGCAGCGGTTGCTACTGGTAGCCCCTTCTGTTTCATCTGTCTTCTTGGATCGCACCAGCCTCTAGCGGTAGCGGCTGTGGATCCTTCTGATCTGCATTCTTGGAGTATAGCTGGGGCAGCGGTTGCTACCAGCTATCTCATCTGCCTGTCTTGCTTGGATCGCTCTAGCCCCTAGCAGTAGCAGCTGTGGATCCTTCTGATCTGTTATCCTGTCCCTGAACTTGGATCGTACTCGCTCTGGCGGAAAGAGCAGTGGATCCTGCTAAGCTCTGTTGCTTTACTTGGTTCGCACTCGCTCTGGCGGAAAGAGCAGTGGATCTTTCCTATCCTGTTTCCCGTCCGTCTGTCTGTCTTGTCTGATACGAACGCTTGCTGTAGGCTCGGTGAGGTAACCGTTAAGCAAGCGCTCGCGTTCTCTGTTTCGTGTTTGTGTGGCGGGGGTTAGTTTGGCGTGCTTGTCTTTTTTGTGCTTAACGTGCGGAGATCGCGCAGTAAACGCGTTCACTGTTGCGAATGAGTGCGGTGTTCGCGTTTAGTTAGCGTTTGTTATTTTCCTTATCTTCTCATTGTATGATTTGCTGTGCCTTTGCTACTCTCGTGTCCTGTCTTGCTTAAGCCTTGTGTCACCTCTGGCAATCGCCTCTCTCGCGATTGCGATCCTACTTTGTTTCTGCTGTTGTGTGTGCACCGTCGCGGGTTGGCGACTAGATTGGTGCACATACATACATTCTGTCCCTGTGCTCATTCTCATGCACAATCGTTTCTCTTGTGATTGCGTTCTCACGTGGTTTCCTCTGTTGTGTGTCCACCGTCGCAGGTTGGCGGCTAGATTGGTGGACATACATACATTCCTCATCTGTGCTTATTCGGTCTTGTGTCACTGTTAGCAATCGCCATCTCTTGCGATTGCTTTCTCACCTGATCTTCATGGTTGTGTGTTCATCGTCGCAGGGTGGCGACTAGATTGGTGGACACACATACACTCTGTCGCTTTACTCTCTCTAAAAAGAGAGTACATAAATTGTTACCTTAGAGATATTATATATATATATATGTATGCCATGAGGGTATATTGTAGTTATTTCTTTCAAATAAGAGTTTGTAATTATTGATCAAGTACAATGACAAAGACACAAAATGGAAAAAATACACCTTTATTTCCCCCAAAATATTTTCACCATAGATTGTACTAGGAACATAATGTAAATGTTGTGATAACCAGGACAAATAGGCAAATACAAAGTTTGGGTTTTATCTGCAGTAACATTGTTTATCTTAAAACTATTGTAGTTAAAATTTGAGAAATTGTGTATTGTTTTATTTTTCCCCTTATTTATTCCTTTAAAATGCAAAGAAAATAAAGTAATTATACACACACACACACACACACACACACACACACACACACACACACACACACACACACACACACACACACACACACACACACACACACACACACACACACACACACCTACACACACCTGTACAAAAAAAGCCTTATTTGTGGTAAACAAAAAAAATGTATAGATCATTTAGGTTAGATCAGTAGTGAAAAAGTTATTGGTGAGTGAAAGGGAGGAGTGCTGCTATGCAAAAAATGTTCTGGTCCCTAAGGGGAAAACAACCTCTAGTGGTCAAGTGTTAACTACCAACTACCAACCTGTATTAGGTTATTTTACCGTAGGAATGAATAGACTCATCTGTACTATCTATTTATTCTTTGATTTAAAGAAACAGGATTCATTTATTTTGAAAGAAGGTTTTAGTGAGCCACATTTTAATCTGTCCACACATGTGAGCTGGACTGCACGTCCACAGTGCTAAAATCAACTCACATATTTAAAAGTACAAATTCCTGGATTCCCAGAAATGCCAGCAGCCCCTCACCCCACTGAACCATATCAGGCCAAAGCAATGGATGGTGGGCCTTACAGGCCCCCTTGAGGTGAGAGGGATATGGGGGCTGACATATTGATTTCCTTTTCAACAATGCAACTTGCCTGTGCCTGGCTGTCCTGCTCATCCTCTGCCTCTAAAACGTTTAGCCATAGACCCTGAACAAGCATGCAGATTAGATGTTGGTCTCACATTTGACTTGATGTGTTGCATGCTTGTTTCAGGCATGTGATTCCGATAGTGATAATCGTAATGAGCTAATTACAATTACGCAAAATGTTGCTTACATTTTCATAATTACGCCTTTTCACAATTACGCAAAATTTTGCTTACATTTTCATAATTACGCCTATATTTAATTACGTTTCGGAAATTCAATTGATTTCGCATAGTCATTCGTAATTTCACATAAAATTTTGCGTAATTTTTGCGTAATTTCATGCTGAATTTAGCAAAGCCCCCATACAATCTATTGCTACCAATATTGCTACACGTGTGAAGGATGTGGGTGGGTGCAAGTCAAAACATTTTTCCAAAAAGACCTTGAAGTTTTTAAGAAAATCGATTTTCAAAATACAAAGAAATAGTTTTTTTTAAACTCTAAAAAAATGGCAATTTAAAAAACATTTTTCTTTGCATTTTTGAAATCGATTTTCTCAAACGACAAGGTTTTTGGGGAAAATTCTTTTTCTCACTTGTACCCACTGTTCCTTAACAATGGTAGAAATTTTGGGTCTGGGCTTTGCTGTTAACTGTTAAAGTTGGAATGGAATTACACGAAAATGAAACAAAAAATTACGCAAATGTAACGATCGGTGTAACACAGAGAGGATCTGATTACCGGTGATCTGCAGTATCACCGAGAATACAGATATATACCAGATTATTGATGATCTGCAGTATCACCGATAATCAGATATATCTCTAACCTCTGGACACCTGAGTAATATGAGTGTTTGGTGCAACAGTAATACTTTGAGGAGGGCCCCGTAAAGGGGGTACAAGGCAGTATGGGATACTGCCTAAAGAACAGGCTCCTTCCAAGGCCTGAAGCTCCCCAAGGGGAGGAGTCAGGCTGAGTGTGGGAAGGACCCGAGTGTGAGTGACACCAATGGTGGAGTGTCACTGACAGATCTGTGAACTATCTCTAAACAGAGGAGATAGTTCTCGAGCACGGACAAGCCAGGTGGGCAACAGACAGACAGATCAGAAAACAGAGGGAAAGACTGATACGGAATCCTAAGACAAGCAAGGTTTGGCAACGGAGTATCAGATATAGCAAAGTACAAAATCAGTAATCAGAAGATAGGTCAGGAAAGCAGAAGGTCATAACAGATAATAAACAATGCCTAGTCTTGGTGTGAGCTCCGTGATCATCAACACCCTGGAACTAGTCTGAAGTATAACAGATGGTAATACAGATTCCTAATCTTTGGGTGTGAGGTCCTTGATCATCAACACCCTGGAACTAGTCTGAAGTATAACAGATGGTAATACAGATAATACACAGAATTCCTAGTCTTTGGGTGTGAGGTCCTTGATCATCAACACCCTGGAACTAGTCTGAAGTATAACAGATGGTAATACAGATAATACACAGAATTCCTAGTCTTTGGGTGTGAGGTCCTTGATCATCAACACCCTGGAACTAGTCTGAAGTATAACAGATGGTAATACAGATAATACACAGAATTCCTAGTCTTGGGTGTGAGCTCCGTAGTCATCAACACCCTGGAACTAGTCTAAAGTCTAACACAGATACTGACAAACAGGTCTGAGTGCTACCACGTAGTGATCTCAACGGCAGACAACCAGAGAATGACCAGCACCCAGTATATATAGTAAAGCGCTCTCCAGCGCCTCCCCTAAGTGCTGGACCAATGGGAACTGGTTGAATCGTCAGCTGACCGGCTTGGTCAGCTGACTCCCTTCTGGCTGTCATAAAAGTCCTGCCTCTCAGCGCGCGCGCGCGTCCTTCTGAACCTGTGTGGACTATCAGTCCCAGCCACACCAGACATGTGTTGTAAAGCACCCGCCGCGCTGGACGCGGAATCCGGCGCACTGCTATCAAGGCATGCGGCGGTTCCTCCGTGTTCGGGTACACTACTGTATGCAGGCCCACGCGTGCAAGCCGCCGCGTTGGACGCGGACTCAGCCGCCTTGTTCTGAGTACTTTTCCGCGTTTTCTCACAGTACCCCCCCCCCCCTGAGGAGTGGACTCCGGACAGCTCCTACCCGGTTTCTCAGGATGAAGGGCGTGAAACTCCTTCTTTAATTCGTCCGCATGCATGCGACAATCAGGTACCCATGTTCTCTCCTCAATACCATAACCTTTCCAGTGAACTAAATACTGTACTGAGTTCTGAACAATACGTGAGTCTGAAATCTTTTCCACTTCATACTCAGGTTGGTCATCCACCATCACAGGGAGAGGAGGAGTGGAACCTACATGCACTGCTGGCTTAAGCAGGGATACATGGAACGATCTTACACCACGCATGCTGGCAGGAAGATCAATGGCATAAGTAACATTGTTGATTTTCCTGGTTACAGGGAAAGGGCCCACAAATCTGGGTCCTAACTTGGGCGAAGGCTGTTTTAACGTCAAATGACAAGTGGAAACCCAGACTAAGTCTCCTGGGCGGAACTTCCACTCTGTGGAACGTCTCTTGTCAGCTTGACCTTTCTGACTCTGAAAGGCCTTCTCTAGATTCTTTTTCATGTACCCCCAAATGTCCTTAAATGACTTTTGCCAAGCCTCCAAAGCTGGAAACGGAGTGGAAGCTACTGGCAGTGGGGAGAACTTAGGCAACTTTCCAGTTACCACCTGAAATGGAGCGAATCCAGATGAAGAGCTTTTTAAATTATTGTGTGCAAATTCTGCAAACGGCAAGAACTTGACCCAATCATTTTGCGCATCCGCAACATAACACCTCAGAAACTGTTCCAGTGACTGATTAATTCTCTCGGTCTGCCCATTGGTCTGTGGGTGGTAGCCCGACGAAAGCGACAGTTCCATGCCCAATTGATGACAAAATGCCCTCCAAAATTTAGAAACAAATTGGACTCCCTGATCTGACACTATATTTTCCGGGATGCCATGTAGCCGGAAAATGTGCATGATGAAAAGATCGGCCAACTCCTGGGCCTAGGGGAGTCCTTTCAGGGGCACGAAATGGGCCATCTTACTGAATCTGTCGACTACCACCCAAATGACCGACATGCCCTCAGACCTCGGGAGCTCACCCACAAAATCCATGGACAAGTGGGTCCATGGTACACTCGGGGTGGGCAAAGGCTGCAATGTTCCCACAGGTGCCAGACGGGAGGGTTTGCTTTTCGCACACACTGCACATTCTCTCACATACTCTTTGCAGTCAGTTGCCAATGAAGGCCACCAAGCACACCTAGCAACAAGGTCCTGTGTTCTGGTGGCACCAGGATGTCCAGCATTCTTGTGGGAGTGGAACATCTGCAAAATCTGGAGACGAAACGGCAATGGTATAAACATAACCCCTTCAGGCTTTCCCTCAGGAACATCCTGCTGGAAGGGACTTAAGGTCTCCATCCAGTTCTTCCAGGTCTCTGTGGCTGCCAATACCACTTTCTGTGGGATAATAGTTTCTGGATCTGAGGGCTGTGCTGTCTCTGGCTCAAAGCATCTGGATAAAGCATCTGCTTTAATGTTCTTACTACCCGGGGTAAATGTAATTACACATCTGAATCTCGAGAAAAATAGTGACCATCGAGCCTGACGGGGACTCAATCTCTTAGCCCCCTCAATGTATTCCACATTTTTGTGATCAGTGTAAACGGTAATCGTATGTTCCGCTCCTTCTAACCAATGACGCCATTCTTCAAAGGCCAATTTAATGGCTAGGAGCTCCCTGCTGCCTATATCGTAGTTTCTCTCTGCTGGTGAAAACCTACGAGAAAAATAGGCACACGGGTGTAATCTTCCCTGCAACCCAGAACGCTGAGACAGCACAGCCCCCACCCCAACCTCTGAGGCATCCACCTCTACGATAAAGGGATAGGATGTGTCGACGTGTCTCAAAATGGGTGCAGAACAATACAGTTCTTTAAGAGTGGAGAAAGCAGCCAAAGCCTCGGGGGACCAGTGGTTGGTATCTGCCCCTTTCTTTGTGAGACTGGTGAGGGGTGCAATGACTGTGGAGTACCCCTTTATGAACCTTCTATAGTAATTTGCGCACCCTAAGAACCTCTGGAGGGCCTTCAGTCCTACTGGCTGAGGCCACTCCAGGACAGCAGAGACTTTGGCAGGGTCCATAGAAAGGCCCAAGGTAGAAATGATGTGCCCCAGAAAGGCGACAGATGTTACCTCAAAAATGCATTTCTCCAATTTAGCATAAAGCATGTTCTGTCTTAGCTTATGGAGCACAAATCTGACATGAGCCCTGTGCTCAGAGAGGTTATCTGAGAAGATTAGTATATCATCCAGATATACCAGGACAAATTTACCTAAAACCTCCCTGAACACCTCATTGATGAGTTCCTGAAAGACGGCCGGAGCGTTACACAACCCGAAGGGCATCACCAGGTACTCGTAATGCCCATCGGGTGTGTTAAAGGCCGTCTTCCACTCATCGCCCTCTCTGATCCGCACCAGGTTGTATGCACCCCGTAAATCCAATTTTGAGAAAATCTTAGCATTGGTGACCTGAGTAAACAAATCGTCTATCAAAGATAGCGATTCTTTACTGTGATTTTATTCAGACCCCGATAATCAATGCATGGCCGTAGGCCTCCGTCTTTTTTCTTTACAAAAAAGAAACCTGCTCCAGCAGGTGACCGGGAAGGGCGAATGAACCCTTTAGCTAAGTTTTCACGGATGTACTCCTGCATGGCCAACTTTTCCGGCCCAGATAAATTGTAGAGGTGGCCTCTAGGGGGCATACAACCAGACCGGAGATCGATGGGACAATCGAAAGGGCGATGTGGAGGAAGTTTATCGGCTGATCTAGGACAAAACACGTCTGAGAATTCAGAATACTGATCTGGTACTCCCTCCACGTGAATCTTGGTCTGGCCCAAGGTTACCTTCGCTAAACAGTGATGAAAGCAATGGGACGACCAGCTCGTTAGCTGACCAGTGGCCCAATTTATCTGAGGGGAGTGAAGTTGTAACCAAGGCATGCCAAGAATGATCGTGGAGGTTGTCATGTGTAACACAAAAAATTGCAAATCTTCTCTATGCAACACCCCAATAGCGACTCCCACCTCTGGAGTCTGTGACAGTGGACTGTTACCCTGCAGAGGGGAATCATCCACTGCAGTAACTTGAATCGGTGGTTTAACCGGGGTGAGCGGAATTCCCAATTTCTTAGCAAATTCGTAATCCATAAAATTAGTCGCTGAGCCTGAGTCAATGAAGGCTTCTGTGACTTCAGACTTATCTTCCCATGAAATAGTACAAGGAAGAAGCAAACATCTTCTCATCTAGGGGTAAAAATTGTACGCCTAGGGTATTACCCCCAACTACGCCTAGGCAGTAGCGTTTCCCGATTTCTTAGGGCAATTCTGCACTCTATGACCCCTCTCTGCACAATACAGACAGAGCTGTTCTGATATTCTGCGTTTCCACTCCACCTGAGACAACTTAGACCGACCAACCTGCATTGGCTCAGGGGGAGGTGATGTGGGGGGAGTTGGAGTTACTGGAGGCGCAGCATGGGACATCATTCTCATGTGGTTTTTACCCCGGGTCTGCCTCTGATAGCGCAGCCGACGATCTATCCTAATGGCCGATGAAATGGCCTCATCGATGGATTTGGGTTCAGGCTGACTTAACATAAGATCAGAGACCTCGTCTGACAACCCTGATAAAAAACAATCTAGAAGGGCAAAAGTATCCCACCTGGCCGATACCGACCATCTCCTAAATTCAGCAGCATAATCTTCAACCAGACCCTTGCCCTGACGCAAAAGTTTGAGCTTCCGCTCAGAAGTCGAGGCAATGTCTGGGTCGTCGTAAATTACAGCCATAGCTTTAAAAAATTCTTCTACAGAGGCTAGGGCTGGGTGACCGATGGGGAGACTGTACGCCCAGGTCTGGGAATCACCAGATAATAAAGTTTTGATAAATGTAACCCTTTGGGCCATAGTGCCTGAAGACTTAGGTTTTAACTCAAAGTATGATAACACTCTACTTCTAAAATTTCGGAAGTCAGATCTGTGACCAGAAAATCTTTCGGGTACAGGCATGCGTATGTCTGTGCTAGGAGGGGATCGCACTTCATCTACAGCCGTCTGGAGGGTTTGTACAGATCCAGATAAAGCATCTATTAACGTCCGGTGGCTACCCAGCACTTGGTTGATGTTATCCACCGAGGTGGTAAGTGTGCCCAGACGGCTGGTGAGTGCGTCCATTTGTGTTTGGTCTGCCGTTCTGTAACGATCGGTGTAACACAGAGAGGATCTGATTACCGGTGATCTGCAGTATCACCGAGAATACAGATATATACCAGATTATTGATGATCTGCAGTATCACCGAATATCAGATATATCTCTAACCTCTGGACACCTGAGTAATATGAGTGTTTGGTGCAACAGTAATACTTTGAGGAGGGCCCCCGTAAAGGGGGTACAAGGCAGTATGGGATACTGCCTAAAGAACAGGCTCCTTCCAAGGCCTGAAGCTCCCCAAGGGGAGGAGTCGGGCTGAGTGTGGGAAGGACCCGAGTGTGAGTGACACCAATGGTGGAGTGTCACTGACAGATCTGTGAACTATCTCTAAACAGAGGAGATAGATCTCGAGGTCGGACAAGCCAGGTGGGCAACAGACAGACAGATCAGAAAACAGAGGGAAAGACTGATACGGAATCCTAAGACAAGCAAGGTTTGGCAACGGAGTATCAGATATAGCGAAGTACAAAATCAGTAATCAGAAGATAGGTCAGGAAAGCAGAAGGTCATAACAGATAATAAACAATGCCTAGTCTTGGTGTGAGCTCCGTGATCATCAACACCCTGGAACTAGTCTGAAGTATAACAGATGGTAATACAGATTCCTAATCTTTAGGTGTGAGGTCCTTGATCATCAACACCCTGGAACTAGTCTGAAGTATAACAGATGGTAATACAGATAATACACAGAATTCCTAGTCTTTGGGTGTGAGGTCCTTGATCATCAACACCCTGGAACTAGTCTGAAGTATAACAGATGGTAATACAGATAATACACAGAATTCCTAGTCTTTGGGTGTGAGGTCCTTGATCATCAACACCCTGGAACTAGTCTGAAGTATAACAGATGGTAATACAGATAATACACAGAATTCCTAGTCTTGGGTGTGAGCTCCGTAGTCATCAACACCCTGGAACTAGTCTAAAGGCTAACACAGATACTGACAAACAGGTCTGAGTGCTACCACGTAGTGATCACAACGGCAGACAACCAGAGAATGACCAGCACCCAGTATATATAGTAAAGCGCTTTCCAGCACCTCCCCTAAGTGCTGGACCAATGGGAACTGGTTGAATCGTCAGCTGACCAGCTTGGTCAGCTAACTCCCTTCTGGCTGTCATAAAAGTTCTGCCTCTCATCGCGCGTGCGCGTCCTTCTGAACCTGTGTGGACTATCAGTCCCAGCCACACCAGACATGTGTTGTAAAGCACCCGCCGCGCTGGACGCAGAATCCGCCACACTGCTATCAAGGCATGCGGCGGTTCCTCCGCGTTCGGCTACACTACTGTATGCAGGCCCACGCGTGCAAGCCGTCGCGTTGGACGCGGACTCAGCCGCCTTGTTCTGAGTACACGGGGGTCGGCTTTTTCGCGTTTTCTCACAGCAAAATTATGAAATATTACTATTTTGTACAAAATTCATTACGATTTTCTCTGAAATTTCGCATTACGATTATGATGTATAATTGCGAATTTCGATGCAAAATTTTGCTTATACAAAACTTCGGCCCACAACTGGATTCAGACACTACTGATGCAGGATCAGCAGTACTTCAAGGCAACTACAGCCCCTCCATATACCTCTCACTTTTTCAGGTGTCTTTTAAGAATTATGCAATCGCAATGTAGCAGGTATGTGCACAAGTTTGCTATTGTTTTTGTTATTCTAACTAGTGGCTAATTATTATTATATTATTACCATTGTAAACTTAGGAAATCAAGCCCACAGTTTGCTAAGAGAACTATAATTCAGTAGAGATTTGGTTATCCAGTAGTGGTGCTCATCCAATATTCAGGTATCCGAACTACCCAGATAATCCGAACTTTTTCCACTATCCGAACTTTGAATCGGGATTCGGATATCTTTGTAAATCCGAATAGCACTATCTGAGGGGAGAGAGAGAGAGAGAGAGAGAGAGAGAGAGAGAGAGAGAGAGAGTGAGTTCAGATCCGGATATCTGGGTATTAAATTCGGATTTTGAAAAGG
Source organism: Hyperolius riggenbachi (assembly GCF_040937935.1). Taxonomy (NCBI): domain Eukaryota; kingdom Metazoa; phylum Chordata; class Amphibia; order Anura; family Hyperoliidae; genus Hyperolius; species Hyperolius riggenbachi. The sequence goes on from NC_090647.1 coordinate 28,607,119, forward strand.
GGTATCTGAGCAGCACTGTTATCCAGCACCAACGGGGATAAGTGTGCTTTCTGGTTGCTTGAGACTTAATGTTAAAAAAAATATATACTGTTGGAATGCGAAAGTTTAACCTTGTTAATTGTCTTAATTTTCCTGAATAAATTGTTGGTTACGAGACACACACAGTGATATTTGAGAAGTGAAATTAAGTTTATTGGATTTACAGAATGTGCGCAATAATTGTTTAAATAACATTAGGGAGGTGCATAAATTTGGGCACTGTTGTCATGTTATTAATTCCAAAATCTTTAGAACTAATTAATGGAACTCAAATTGGCTTGGTAAGCTCAGTGACCCCGACCTACATACACAGGTGTATCCAATTATGAGAAAGTATTTAAGGGGGTCAATTGTAGGTTTACCTCTTCTTATAATTTTCACTGAAGAGTAGCAAAATGGGGGTCTCAAAACATCTCTTAAATGACCTGAAGACAAAGATTGTTTACCATCATGGTTTAGGGCAGTGGTTCTCAAACTAGTGCCCGCGAGCCGAATGTGGTCCCCTGAGGATTTTTCCCCAGCCCCGCATGCACAAAATGTATTACTTATGGATGCCGCCAGCTACATATTTAAATATTGGTGGTCCGCATATAGAATAGCAGTGCTGGCACCACCCATCCACATGGAAGCTAGACAGCAGTTATTCGCTGGTTTACAATCAAATTCCACATCAGGTGACACTGCTGTCCAATTGGATTGCAGGTTGTCACCTGGGTATGCTTTACTGTTTGGCCCGCAAAGACTTCTGCATGATCTTATGTGTACTCCAGCTCCCCAGCAGTCTGAAGTATGTTGACCCGGCCCTCGACCCAAAACGTTTGGGGAACCCTGGTTTAGGGGAAGGATACAGAAAGCTGTCTCGGAGATTTCAGCTGTTTCCACAGTTAGGAACATATTGGATAAAATGGAAGACCATAGGCTAAGTTTAAGTTAAGGCTTGAAGTAGCAGACGAAGAAAAATCTCGAATAGACAGAAGCGACGAATGGTGAGGACAGTCAGAGTCAACACACAGACCAACGCCAAAGACCTACAACATCATCTTTCTGCAGATGGAGTCACTGTGCATCGTTCAACCATTCGTCACACTTTACACAAGGAGATACTGTATGCAAGAGTGATGCAGAGGAAGCCTTTTCTCTGCCCACAGCACAAACAGAGCCGCTTGAGATATGATAAAGCACATTTGGAAAAGCCAGCTTCATTTTGTAATAAGATGCTGTGGACTGATTAAACTAAAATTGAGTTATTTGGGCATAACAAGGGGTGTTATGCATGTAGGAAAAAGAACACAGCATTCCAAGAAAAACATCTACTACCTACAGTAAAATGTGGTGGTGGTTCCATCATGCTGTGGGGCTGTGTGGTAAGTGCAGGGACTGGGAATCTTGTCAAGGTTGAGGGACGCATGGATTCCACTCAGTATCAGCAGATCCTGGAGACCAGGAATCAGTGACAAAGCTGAAGCAGTGCCAGGGCTGGATCTTTCAACAAGACAATGACCCTAAACACTGCTCAAAACCCACTAAGGCATTCATGCAGAGGAGCAAGTACAACATTCTGGAATGGCCATCTCAGTCCCCAGACCTGAATATAATTGAAAATCTGTGGTGTGAGTTAAAGGGACACTGTAGGGGGGTCAGGAGAAAATGAGTTGAAGTTACCCGAGGCTTCTAACGGTCCCCCGCAGACATCCTGTGCCTGCGCAGCCACTCACCGATGCTCCGGCCCCGCCTCCGGTTCACTTCTGGAATTTCAGACTTTAAAGTCTGAAAACCACTGCGCCTGCATTGCCATGTCCTCGATCCCACTGATGTCACCAGGAGCGTACTCCTGCGCAGTATGCTCCTGGTGACATCAGCGGGATCGATGTTTGGAAGCCATCAAACCTGAATGAACTAGAGATGTTTTGTAAAGAGGAATGGTCCACAATACCTTCAACCAGAATCCGGACTCTCATTGGAAACCTACATGAAGCGTTTAGAGGCTGTAGCTTCTGCAAAAGGAGGAGTTACTAAATATTGATTTCATTTATTTTTTGTTGTGCCCAAAGTTATGTACCTGCCTAATTTTGTTTAAACAGTTATTGCGCACTTTCTGTAAATCCAATAAACTTAATTTCACTTCTAAAATATCACTCTGTGTATCCTATATGATATATTTAACTGACATTTTTTATCTTAACAACCAATGATTTATACAGGAAAATCATGACAATTAAAAAGGTTGCCTAAACTTTCGCATCCCATTGTACATACCATGAACCCAAAAAAGACCCTAAGAAGTTGGCCTTCACCACTGTGAGTACTGCTGGCATTTTGTGCTGATCATGATCTGCTAATTACGATTACTCAAAATTTCATGGACTTTTTCACTTAATTTTGCGCCGAGTTTAGCAATTAATAGCATAGCATCCAAACATGCTATTATCACAAAAAGTTTTGTTTTTAAAAGTTCCAAAAAGACCTTGCAGTTTTTGAGACAATCAATTTTAAAAATGCAAAAGAAAAATGTTTTCTAAACAGATAAACATTTTTTTAGAGTTTAAAAAACATTTTTCCTTTGCATTTTTAAAATCGATTTTCTCAAAAACTACAAGGTCTTATTTGAAAAATACTTGCAAACATAGCAATTTGGGTGATGCTAGCATGTGTGGGGGCTTTGCTAATAACTGCTAAAGTTGGTACTAAATGATGCGTAAATTGTCAAATTATGGTTACTAATTACTGTTAGAACATTAATTAAGATTTTTTTTTTTTTGCGTTTTTGGATGGTAATTGTGAATTATGTTGCAAAATTATGATTTTTTTTTTTTACATGATGCTCATCACTACTGGTTAGCTGAGAGACTTCTGGTTAGTTTAATTCTGAATAAATGGGACTCTACTGTACATGATCAATATGCAAACAATTGAAAATTGGTATCTTTATTATTATTTCACTTCAGTTAATTTTTTCAAAGTGTGCACAATTTTTACCCTGAGAACCTGCGTCCTTATCCCGTAGATCAGAGGGTTTAGAGTAGTAGATGTAAATATACCAATGACAACAAAGACAATTTGCTCAACCATTGAGAAAGAACCAATGCTTAGACGGTATCTGAAAATACCAAACATTAATGAAACCATGAAGGTTGAAAAGGCAATGATGTGGGTGACCAGTGTCATGGTGGCTTTTTGAGAGGCCTCTGCAGAAAGTTTTAGGCAGATGAGAGCCGTCCTTATGTAACAGTAAAAAATCACAAGCACACTGCCAAACACCTGAAAGAACGTCAAAAAGGATCCATAGATAGTGTTAACACTTGTGTCACTACAGGCTAATCGTTGAAGAGAAATGGTCTCACAAAAGAAATTATCTATGATTTCTGAGCAAAAGGTCAACCTTGCTGTTAATAATATGGCCACAGTCATAGTTATTATGACAGCAACCCATATAGCTGCTAACAATTTTAGACTTGTCAAGTTTGACATCAGAGTAGGGTATCTCAGAGGATGTCCTACAGCCAGATATCTATCATATGCCATAACGGTGAAGATAGAAACTTCGATACAAGCAGGCGTCTGTATAAAGAAGCCCTGAGAGAGGCATCCAGAGAGTGAGATGGTTGAGCATTTAGAGAGCAGGTCAATTAGTAACTTAGGGTGCAGAGACGAACATGTACACATCACGTTGACATTCAGAGCACATATAAAGATGTACATCGGTTCATGCAAGCTTTCTTCTGTCCAAGAGATATAGACTATCATTGAGCTCACAAACATTGTGGTTGTGTATAATGCAAGAAGAAGAAGAGCGTAAAAATACCTTAATGAATCCACTTCAACGAGCCACACAAGAATTAAGCCATTGCTTACCACTGAGATGTTTGCAATGGATGATACCATGACTATGAAAGTAAAACAAAAGTTGTTAGTAAAATTTCTTATTAGCTTTGGATAGAGAGATGATGTGAAATATTTAATTATTATGAGCCCCGTGAATGTGGTCTTAATGGAGACCTCAATAGGTCTGCTGAAGTACAATGAATCTCAGTCTAGTATTTATAGAATGCACATAGCCTTATCCTTGCTTAGGATTTGGCTCAAAGAGATGCATTATAATTACTTCCTAAGGGACACAAATCCTGGAGAGACTGCAAAAGACTTTGTCCTGTGAGGACATACGTCACTACAGCTGTTAATAGCTTTATTACCAAGTAAGACTTAATTTAGCAATGATTTTAATGAGAAATCAGGTATGGAATGATATCAATACTAAACCAAAGACTTAGGAATTGATTTAAATGTTTAAAGTTTCCATTGACCACTGAATGTTCCCTGATCAGTTGCAACTTTAAAACTACATACAGGTGAAATAAATAAGTGAAGCAAGTGAAACCTTAGTTCTTAATAAAAAATAAAAAAAATAACAATTGCAACATTTGCAGAGCGCGTTTCTCCTAAGCTCAGTAGGCAGTAGCAGTGTCAGGGAGTCTTGCCATTCTTGACATAGGTCAGATTGCAATGGTTGGATGACTGGGTAAGAATAGAGAGGTCTTGTTGGGTGTTCTGAATACATATTGACATTTGCTTATGGACAGGTACTAAGGAATATCCAGACAGCTCATTGTGACTAGTGATGTAGTAAGCATGAAATTTCCGGTTCGCAAACACAAATTTTCTGCAAAAGTTCTTGAACAGGCGAATCTGGCAAACTGCCATAGACTTATTATTTTATTAATTTATTTATTGTATTTATAAAGCGCAAACATATTATGCAGCGCTGAACATTAGTTTAGATTACAGACAATATTTAGGGGTGAAATACCGCAAAATGACCATACCTGAATACAAGAAAGACCAGATCACACAGCACAGTATGAGTACAAGGTAATGCTTAGTCAGTCACTGGAGGGGAGCATGGAGATTAGGCAAGTTAGGTTCACTCAGATGCATAGCATGGGTTCACAGTAATGGAGGTGCATGATCAGGTAGGACACAAAAGGAGGAGGACCCTGCCCAAAGGCTTACAATCTAGAGGGAGAGGTAAGGACATGAATGGTAGGGGACCAGAGTTCAGCTGTGGGTTTAGAGCACTTGTAAGGGGTAGTAGGCCTGAGTAAAAAGGTGAGTTTTGAGGGCTTTCTTGAAGATGTTGAAGGAGGGGGCTGCCCTAATGGGTGGAGGTAGGGAGTTCCATAGTGTTGGAGCAGCTCTTGAGAAGTCCTGGAGGTGTGCATGGGACTGGGTGATGCGGGGGGCGGTTAGGCGAAGTTCATTGGAAGAGCGGAGTGAGTGGCTAGGTGTGTACCTCTGAGTAAGATTGGAAATGTAGGTTGGACAGGTTTTGTGGACAGATTTCTAGGTCAGACACAGTATCTTGAATCTGATTCTGGACTGGATAGGAAGCCAGTGGAGGGATTCAAGGAGGGGATCCACCGAGGTGGAGCGATGGGAGCAGTGGATAATTCTGGCTGCCGCATTCATGATGGACTGCAGTGGGGCTGTTCAGGTCATAGGGAGACCAGACAGCAGGGCATTGCAGTAGTCAAGGCGGGAAATTATGAGGGCATGGATGAGAAGTTTGGTGGTGGCAGAGGTCAGGAAAGGGCGAATCTTACAGATGTTACGAAGGTGGAAGTTGCAGGACTTTGTGAGGTTTTGGATGTGGGAAGTGAAGAAGAGTGCGGAGTCCAGGGTGACATGCAGACAGCAGGCTTGAGAGGTAGGGTGAATGGTAGTGTGGTTAACAGTGTCATGCACATCTGGGAGGTTCATGGATGACCGGGGTGGGAAGATCATAAATTCCGGTTTGTCTAGATTTAGTTTCAGGAACCTAGCAGACATCCAGCAGGAGATGGCTGATAGGCAGGAGGAGACCTTGTCCATGGTAGTGGTGGATATGTCAGGGGTGTGGAGGTAGATCTGGGTATCATCTGCATACAGATGATAGTTAAAACCCATGGAGGAGATAACCTTGCCAATGGAGGATCTGTATAGGGTGATCAGTAGGAGGCCAAGGACCGAGCCTTGGGGGACTCCCACCGAGAGGTGGTTGGGGGTGGACGAGGACTCATTGAAGGCGGTCGTGAAGGAGCAGTTGGAGAGGTAGGATGAAAGCCAGCACAGGGCGAGATTGTGAATGCCCATGGACTGGAAATGACTGGAGGAGTAGGGGATGATCTACTGTGTCAAAAGCTGCTGAAAGGTCAAGGAGGAGGAGAATGGAGTATTTACCTTCAGCTTTAGCTAAGGCAAGGTCATTGTCCACTTTGGTGAGAGTATTTTCGGTTGAGTGGGCAGGCCGAAATCCAGATTGCAGTGGGTCTAGCAGTGAGTTGGCATTGAGGTACTGGGTCAGGCGTTTGTGAACCAGACGCTCAAGGAGTTTTGAGGCAAAGGGGAGGCGCTATTCGTGACCTTGAGACTGTACTGTGTACTCCTATCTGTTTATTGCCTGAGGAAGCGGGAATATACCCGTGAATAGAGATGGGCCGAACCTCCGATTTTAGGTTCGCGAACCGGGTTCGTGAACTTTCGCGTAACGTTCGGTTCGCGTTAAAGTTCGCGAACCGCAATAGACTTCAATGGGGATGCGAACTTTGAAAAAAAAAATAATTATGCTGGCCACAAAACTGATGGAAAAGATGTTTCAAGGGGTCTAACACCTGGAGGGGGGCATGGCGGAGTGGGATACATGCCAAAAGTCCCGGGGAAAAATCTGGATTTGACGCAAAGCAGCGTTTTAAGGGCAGAAATCACATTGAATGCTAAATGACAGGCCTAAAGTGCTTTAAAACATCTTGCATGTGTATACATCAATCAGGTAGTGTAATTAAGGTACTGCTTCACACTGACACACCAAACTCACCGTGTAACGCACCGCAAACAGCTGTTTGTGTAGTGATGGCCGTGCTGGACTGGTGCGCACCATGGCGAGAGTGCAGGTTTTGGTGGCTTTACAGCCCATATGGTCACCTGGCTGATGTAGCTGAATGACAGAACAGTGACTGTCCAGCTGATCAAATTTGGTCTGACCACAATGAAGCAACGACCTTATTATCTTTTGTGTGCCCCCCGAGACACTCATCTAGGCGCCGGTCATTGCTTCATTGTGATACGCAAGCCCCTTCACCACGGCAAGGTAATGATCACGAAGGGGAATTGGCGTATGTACATGCCTTTTCTTTTGTTGTTGCAGCTGCCCGCAGTGCAGCCAGAAAAATTAGGCAGTCATGTACACGCACCAGAAAAATTATTACAGCGGCCGCTGCTAGCAGCGGCCTAAAAAATTCAGCAATCCGCCTGGAGTCCGGGACCCTGTTGGTGGTGGCGGAGAAGGTAGTCAAGCAGCCTGCAGGCAGACATGCTGTGTGGAGGGACTGGGAGCGACCTAGTCTTCTTGGGGCAGCCCAGGCAGCCAGTCACACGGCGTGCAGGCAGAGATGCTGTGTGTGCGGGGACTGACTTAGTCTTGGGGCGGGCAGCAGCCCTCCGGGATCCATGCCTCATTCATTTTGATAAAGGTGAGGTACTTAACACTTTTGTGATTTAGGCGACTTCTCTTCTCTGTGACAATGCCTCCAGCTGCGCTGAAGGTCCTTTCTGACAGGACGCTTGCGGCAGGGCAGGAGAGAAGTTGGATGGCAAATTGGGACAGCTCTGGCCACAGGTCAACCCTGCGCACCCAGTAGTTCAAGGGTTCCTCATCGCTGTTCACAGACAGCAGTGTCTACATCCACACTTAAGGCCAGGTAGTCGGCTACCTGCCGTTCCAGGCGTTGGTGGAGAGTGGATCCGGAAGGGCTCTGACGAAGAGCTGCCTCAGCTTCTTTCAGCAACTAAAGAATGTCCGCATGTCCGACATCACCATGAGATCGCTGGAGCGTCCTGTCTTTGACTGCGTGGACACGGGAGGAGGATTAGTGGCAGTGGTACCTTGCTGGCGTTGTGCTGTCACATCACCCTTAAAGGCATTGTAAAGCATAGTTGACAGCTGGTTCTGCATGTGCTGCATCCTTTCCACCTTCCGGTGAGTTGGTAACAGGTCCGCCACTTTGTGCCTGTACCGAGGGTCTAGTAGTGTGGCCACCCAGTACAGCTCATTCCCCTTGAGTTTTTTTATACCAGGGTCCCTCAACAGGCAGGACAGCATAAAAGACGACATCTGCACAAAGTCGGATCCAGTACCCTCTATCTCCTCTTGCTCTTCCTCAGTGACGTCACGTAAGTCAACCTCCTCCCCCCAGCCGCGAACAATACCACGGGAAGGTTGAGCAGCACAAGCCCCCTGCGATGCCTGCTGCGGGTGTTCTCCTGCCGCCGTTCCCTCCTCCTCCTCCTCCTCCCCCAAAGAAACACCTTGCTCATCATCCTCTGAGTCTGACTCGTCTTCTGCACACGACTTCTCTTCTTCCTCCTCCTCCCCCCTCTGTGCTGCCGCAGGTGTTGAGGAAACAGCTGGGTCTGATGAAAATTGGTCCCATGCCTGTTCCTGCCGTAACGGTTCCTGGTCACGCTCATTCACAGCTTCATCCGCCACTCTACGCACAGCACGCTCCAAGAAGTAAGCGTAGGGAATTAAGTCGCTGATGGTGCCCTCACTGCGGCTCACCAGGTTGGTCACCTCCTCAAACGGCCGCATGAGCCTGCATGCATTTTTCATCAGTGTCCAGTTGTCGGGCCAGAACATCCCCATCTTCCCAGACTGTTTCATTCTACTGTAGTTGTAGAGGTAGTGGGTGACGGCTTTCTTCTGTTCTAGCAGGCGGGAGAACATGAGCAGGGTCGAATTCCAGCGAGTCGGGCTATCGCAAATGAGGCGTCTCACCGGCATGTTGTTTTTCCGCTGAATTTCTGCAAATCGTGCCATGGCTGTGTAAGACCACCTCAAATGCCCACAGAACTTCCTGGCCTGCTTCAGGACATCCGCTAAGCCAGGGTACTTTGCCACAAATCTTTGAACAACTAGATTCATGACATGTGCCATGCAGGGTATGTGTGTCAGCTTCCCCATATGCAAAGCGGCAAGCAGATTGCTGCCGTTGTCGCACACCACGTTGCCTATCTCCAGGTGGTGCGGGGTCAGCCACTCATCCACCTGTTTCTTAAGAGCAGCCAGGAGAGCTGCTCCAGTGTGACTCTCCGCTTTGAGACAAGACATGTCTAAGATGGCGTGACAGCGTCGTACCTGGCATGCAGCATAGGCCCTGCGGAGCTGGGGCTGTGTAGCTGGAGAGGAGAACTGCCACTCAGCCAAGGAGGAGGAGGACAGCGAAGAGCATGTAGCAGGAGGAGAGGAGGTGGCAGGAGGCCTGCCTGCAAGCCGTGGAGGTGTCACAATTTGGTCCGCTGCGCCCTGCTTGCCATCGTTCACCACCAGGTTCACCCAATGGGCTGTGTACGTAATGTAGTGGCCCTGCCCGTGCTTGGCAGACCAGGCATCCGTGGTCAGGTGTACCCTTGACCCAACGCTCTTCGCAAGAGATGACACCACTTGCCTCTCAACTTCACGGTGCAGTTGGGGTATGGCCTTTCTCGAAAAATAAGTGCGGCCTGGCATTTTCCACTGCGGTGTTCCGATGGCCACAAATTTACGGAAGGCCTCAGAGTCCACCGGCTGGTATGGTAACAGCTGCCGAGCTAACAGTTCCGCCACGCCAGCTGTCAGACGCCGGGCAAGGGGGTGACTGGCCGAAATTGGGTTCTTCCGCTCAAACATTTCCTTCACGGACACCTGACTGCTGCTGTGGGCAGAGGAGCAGGAACCGCTTAAGGGCAGAGGCGAAGTGGAGGAGGGTGCCTGTGAAGGTGCAAGGGAGAAAGCGGCAGAAGCAGATGATGCACCTGAAGGAGGAAGAGGAGAAGGAGGGTGACTTTTCTTTTGTGTGCTGCTGCTGCTTTTGCTCAGGTGGCCATCCCATTGCTGTTTGTGCCTTTTCTCCAGGTGCCTTCGTAAGGCACTTGTCCCTACGTGAGTGTTGGCCTTTCCACGGCTCAATTTTTGTTGGCAGAGCGAACAAATGGCTTTGGTCCGATCTGAGGCACACACATTAAAAAATTTCCACACCGCTGAGCCACCCTGGGATGTGGGCACTATGGGGACCTCAGCAGCTGATGCTGAAGGGCAAGTTGGCTGGCTGTACATAGGTGGCGATACATGGTGCCGGACTCTGCCACCAGCTGTTTCTGACGAAGAGCTGCCCCAGCTTCTTTCAGCAACTTCTCTCCTCCTACTACTCTCTGACTCCCCCTCTGAACTGTCCCCCTCTTCATCTCCTCTATTGGGAACATACAGAGGATCCCTATCATCGTCAGCATCGTAATCATCCTGCCCAGGTTCGCTTGCCTCAGAAAAATCCAAACATGCACCATCAGTAGGTCCTTCATCCTCCTTACACGTTACATCCATAGTGTTGCCGCGTAACGCAGACATATGAGCTGGTGAAAAATCATCTGGCTGTAACAACAATGGCTGTGCATCAGTGATTTCACCACTAAATAATTCTTGCGAAGTGTCAAATGCAGCGGAAGTGGTGCTAGTAGTAGCGCTGGTGGCTGAGCAAGATGAGGTGTTCTATGTCGCTAAATACTCAACCACGTCCTGACAATCTTGGGAGGTGAAGGGACGTGCCTTCTTCCGAGCACTGTACTGTGGGCCAGGTCCACACGAAATTACATTTACACGACCTCGCGCAGATCTGCCGGGTGGCCTTCCTTTGGCTCTGGCACTACCTCTTCCTCTACCTGTTTTGTCCATATCGGGTATGCACGGAGTGGTATATCACACTGCGTGCACTCACGTAGGTAGGTGGGTTCACTTAACTGCACAGGTATGCGCACTGATGCGGTGGGTTCACTGAACACAACAGGTATGCAGTGGCGGGTTCACTGAACACAACAAGTATGCAGTGGCGGGTTCACTGAACACAACAGGTATGCAGTGGCGTGTTCACTGAACACAACAGGTATGCAGTGGCGGGTTCACTGAACACAACAGGTATGCAGTGGCGGGTTCACTGAACACAACAGGTATGCAGTGGCGGGTTCACTGAACAGTACAGGTATACAGTGGCAGGTTCACTGAACACAACAGGTATGCAGTGGCGGGTTCACTGAACACAACAGGTATGCAGTGGCGGGTTCACTGAACAGGTATGCAGTGGCGGGTTCACTGAACAGTACAGGTATACAGTGGCGGGTTCACTGAACACAACAGGTATGCAGTGGCGGGTTCACTGAACACAACAGGTATGCAGTGGCGGGTTCACTAAACAGTACAGGTATACAGTGGCGGGTTCACTGAACACAACAGGTATGCAGTGGCGGGTTCACTGAACACAACAGGTATGCAGTGGCGGGTTCACTGAACAGGTATGCAGTGGCGGGTTCACTGAACAGTACAGGTATACAGTGGCGGGTTCACTGAACACAACAGGTATGCAGTGGCGGGTTCACTGAACACAACAGGTATGCAGTGGTGGGTTTACTGAACAGGTATGCAGTGGTGGGTACACTGAACAGTACAGGTATACAGTGGCGGGTTCACTGAACACAACAGGTATGCAGTGGCGGGTTCACTGAACACAACAGGTATGCAGTGGCGGGTTCACTGAACAGTACAGGTATACAGTGGCGGGTTCACTGAACAGAACAGGTATACAGTGGCGGGTTCACAGAACAGGTATGCAGTGGCAGGTTCACTGAACACAACAGGTATGCAGTGGTGGGTTCACTGAACAGGTATACAGTGGCGGGTCCACTGAACAGAACAGGTATGCAGTGGCGGGTTCACTGAACACAACAGGTATGCAGTGGCGGGTTCACTGAACAGGTATGCAGTGGCGGGTTCACTGAACAGTACAGGTATACAGTGGCGGGTTCACTGAACACAACAGGTATGCAGTGGTGGGTTCACTGAACAGGTATACAGTGGCGGGTCCACTGAACAGAACAGGTATGCAGAGGCGGGTTCACTGAACACAACAGGTATGCAGTGGTGGGTTCACTGAACAGGTATGCAGTGGTGGGTTCACTGAACAGAACAGGTATGCAGTGGCGGGTTCACTGAACAGTACAGGTATACAGTGGCAGGTTCACTGAACACAACAGGTATGCAGTGGCGGGTTCACTGAACACAACAGGTATGCAGTGGCGGGTTCACTGAACACAACAGGTATACAGTGGCGGGTTCACTGAACAGGTATACAGTGGCGGGTTCACTGAACAGAACAGGTATACAGTGGCGGGTTCACAGAACAGGTATGCAGTGGCAGGTTCACTGAACACAACAGGTATGCAGTGGCGGGTTCACTAAACAGGTATACAGTGGCGGGTCCACTGAACAGAACAGGTATGCAGTGGCGGGTTCACTGAACACAACAGGTATGCAGTGGTGGGTTCACTGAACAGGTATGCAGTGGTGGGTTCACAGAACAGGTATGCAGTGGTGGGTTCACAGAAAAGGTATGCAGTGGTGGGTTCACAGCACAGGTATGCAGTGGTGGGTTCACAGAACAGGTATGCAGTGGTGGGTTCACAGCACAGGTATGCAGTGGCAGGTTCACTGAACAGGTATGCAGTGATGGGTTCACAGCACAGGTATGCAGTGGCAGGTTCACTGAACAGGTATGCAGTGATGGGTTCACAGCACAGGTATGCAGTGGTGGGTTCACAGAACAGGTATGCAGTGGTGGGTTCACAGCACAGGTATGCAGTGGCAGGTTCACTGAACAGGTATGCAGTGATGGGTTCACAAAACAGGTATGCAGTGGCAGGTTCACTGAACAGGTATGCAGTGGTGGGTTCACAGTACAGGTATGCAGTGGTGGGTTCACAGAACAGGTATGCAGCCAGCCAAGAACAAGTTAAGCCTAACTAATCTTTCCCTGAGAGACAGTCTGCAGCAGCTCGCCCTACTCTCACTAACGCAGGCAGCACACGAGTGACCGTAATAGCCGCCGCTGCCTGCCTTATATAAGGGGGGGTGGGGCTCCAGGGGCTAGTGTAGCCTAATTGGCTACACTGGGCCTGCTGACTGTGATGTAGAGGGTCAAAGTTGACCCTCAAGGTGCATTATGGGGCGAACCGAACTTCCGCAAAGGTTCGCCAGCGGGACGCGAACGCGAACCACCGAAGTTCGCGTGGAACCGTTCGCTGGCGAACCGTTCGGCCCATCTCTACCCGTGAAACGCGTTGCGGTTCTGTTCATGGAGTATGTGAATAAATTGTCTTTATCTTAAGCGACAGCATCGAGTCTATTTCTGAGTGGCCAGTCCACCGCCGCCACCCGAATATTTTAAACATTTTAGCATATTTTATCCTTTTGCCGCCTCTGTACATCTACTTTTCAAGATATCCACCCTTGGTGGTTGGAAGGGTGACAAACCCTCCTTTTCTTCTTCAGAGAGCGACATCTTAATCCTGAGTGGGGACAGGTCTAATCTCCCCACCTGCCTATATAGTGGTTGCCTAAATGGTAACCCATGTTTGTAAGTATAATACTTACTCCACACTAATTCTCCCTGATCCAATACATACTACACTATATTGGGCTCTCGGTTTCTCTGTTTTATCTTCCTTAAAAGGGGAGGAGGGAGATAGGACAGTAGTTGGAGGGTATCGAGGGGTCGAGGGAGGGTTTCTTGAGCAGGGGTAGTACAGTGGCCTGCTTGAAGTCTGAGGGGAAGGTGCCTGTGGATAGGGAGAGGTTGAACAGGGTAGTGAGGACTTGGGCCAATTCCGTGAAATGAGACTGGAGTAAATCAGAAGGGATGGGGTCAAGGGGGGAAGTAGTGGTATGGGAAGTCTGCAGTAGGTGGTTGACTTCCTCGGTGGTAGTAGGAGTGAAGGATGTAAGGGGAGGATAGGGTGGAGGAGGAGCTGGTTGGGAGGGGTGGGAGGTGAAGATTAGAGATTGGATATTTCCTGGCAGATGGAGACTTCATTGGGCATGCAAATTACAAAAAAACCTATAGGGACTGTTTCTGGCCACAAAAGTGATGGAAAAGTTGCTTTAAGGGGCCTAACACCTGGACTGTGGCATGCCCAAGGGGGATCCAGGGCAAAAGTCCCACCAAAAATTATGTAAGGGCAGAATTCACAGTACATTCCTACATTTGTGGAATTAAGTGCTTTAAATGTCTGGCAAGCGCATGCAGCGATAAGGTAGTGTAAGGGTTATGTTCACACTGACAGACAAAACACCGCGTTTAAAGCACTGCAAACAACCACAAAAAGCTTTAATGATAAAGTCAGGTGAGCAAATAATTGTTTTTTTCTAGTTGACACCTCACTCCAGGACATGTTATTCCTCTCGGGGGGCAGTCTTTGTGTAGTAGTGTGTAGTGACCGCCATTCTTGTGCGCACGTTCACTGAAGTGCAGGTGATCGCGGTTTTCCAGCCCCTATGGTCAGGCTGAGGTAGTTCAATGACAGTTAAGTGACCAAAAAAACACTGATTCTGCACTGAGGCCTTATACAGGGGACAGTAGTGGATACTAGATGCCAGAAGTGGCGGTGAAGGATTATTTGGTTATGGTCGGTGCACTACTAGGACCAGCAGACCTGTCTCCAACAGCTAATGTGTGCACTGGACACACAGGATTGCAATATAACAATATTAAGAAGAAGAAAAACATCCCTCAGAAGGGTGAATTACTGTAGCACTAAGCACTGACTGCACCTGCCGGTGTGTGCCTGTGGATGAAATCAGAGATGTAGGTTGGGCAGGCCAAGCTCAGAAATTTTTAAGTTGATCCTGAAACTGATGAAAGCCAGTGGAGGTTTAAAGGGAGGCTTGACAAAAGTGAGTTGCTGTTGTAGTGAGAACGCTACTGAATGGCTTGTCAGCTCTTGCTGCTGCTTGTGAAAGCAAGTGATGCGGCCTGTACAGCTGCTCACTGCTGCTAACTGCTACTAACTGCTCATTTGGATTTCTAATAGCTAGAGTTATTGATCTGCCTTTTTGGACAAATTGACACTCAACCTTTAATCTCCTCAGTAATAGTGAGATGCACCTGCATGTGGTATGCCTAATGGATGTATGGTAGATTGGCCAACCCATGCGTGTTTAATTATTTCTGTTTTATTTTGTGCTATCAATAAATTGTATTTTGTATTTTTGAATCAGTTACAATAGAGGCTCATTATTTTTGACACAGATGTCAGTTGTTGTTGGAATCAATTCAGCCCGTTGCTATCTATTGACAAAAGAGAGTTGCATTAGTGAAGACGGGAGATGATACGGGCATGGATTAGGAGTTCAGTGGTGTCAGGGAAAAGGAAGGAAAGGATCATGGAGATGTTGCAGAGGTAAAAGTTGCAGGATTGGGTAATGCTTTGGATGTGGGGTGCAAAGGAGAAGGATGAGTCAATGGAGACACCTTGGCAGTGGGCTTGAGGGGTAGGGCAGATGGTTGTGTTGTCGAATGTGATATGTATGAAGTTTCTGGAACCTGGCAGACTGAAGCAGGTTTTTTTAGTGCTGAGCGCCGAAACTAGGCAGTTGCCGGACCCAGAATTACATCTTACTCTAAGTTACGACAACTCGGAAGGGGGATATTATGTAACACCGCCGTGCAGTTTTGTGGAAGCAGGGAGAGCCGTCATTCTCCAACTCACCGGCAACACAGATATAAGCTGGCTGACAGACATCCAGGAGGAGATGCATGAGAGGCAGAAGGTAACTTTGTCTGTGGTGGAGAGATCAGATGGAAGTGGAGTAAAGGTGGAGAGATACGAGGTGTGAAGGTAGATCTGGGCATTTTCAGCATAAAGATGGTAATTAAATCTCAGGGAAGAGAGGACTTTTGGAATTAAGGCAGTGTAAAGTGAGAACAGTAAGAGGCCTAGGTAGGAGCTTTGGGAGACACCAACGAGAGGGATGTGGGAAAAGAGGAGGATCCATTAAAGGAGATTGTGAACAAGGGGTTGAGGTAAGAGGAGAACCAGGCAAAGGTTAGGTCATGGATACCCATGGACTGCAGGGATTGGTGGAGGAAAAAATGGTCAACAGTTTAAAATACCAAGGAGAGATCCTGGAGGATTCAGTATTTACCTCCTGCTTTGGCAAGGGCGAGGTCATTCACCACTTTGGTGAGGGCTGTTTTGGTAGAGTGGATTGCTGGGGATTAGTGACGTTGTGAACATCAAATTTTCAAACGTTTGTGAATGGGCAAACCACCATAGATTTCAATGGCCAGACGAATTCTAAAACCAGTAGGGACTGTTTTTGGCCACAAAAACAGATGGAAAAGTTGTTTAACCACTTCAGCCTAAGTGGACGAACATTTTCGTCCAGATAGGTTGCGCGCACTCCCGTGGGTCGCACGCGCTCCTGTGGGCCCCCCCGTGCGTGCTCCCGCTGGGGGCCGTTAGCCAAGTGATCAATAAAACTGACCCCCCCCCCCCCCCCGGAGAAAAGCCAACAGCGTCTCTTCAGACGCTGCGGCTTTTCTGAGATCAAAAAGTTCCCCTGCTTCTATCTTCTTTTTGACTTTTTGACTGTGGCTATCTTGTGGCCAAATACCAAACTACACCAAAAAATACTTTACATTGAATAAATACATTTTGAAACATTTAAAATCCCCTGTTTACCTCCCACACCAAAAAATACCCTGTCAGGAATATATTGAGGTGCTGATGATATTAGGAAATACAGGAACATATCTCTGTCATTTTCTGTCTGCTATATCTCACATGTGTATTCTGCTTTGAAGGGATGGTTATCTGGCTGTACTACATTTGCATTGAATGTCTCTGGAAGCAGGGGGCTGGGACATTAGCATACAGTTCCTCTGGACAGCCAGAAAACAGGTAATTAGGAAACACTTAATCAGACAGTTGCTTTGAAGCAGATCACACAGGACATCCTGCTGCAATGTGAAAGCCTTAATCAATTGTCACCTGTAACCTGGGGAGATTGGAGGTTAACAAAGTCTTTTGTTGTATAGGACACTGTTCACATGTGGATGTCAGATCTCTGGGAAATCAAATTATGTCTGAGGATGTTATTAAATCTAGCTTCCCCCCGTCCACACAGGCCTACAGCCTCCAGGCGTATTTCATAGTATAAAACCGCAGCTAGGATAGCCACAACTTGTAGTTCTTGGAGGTAGCTCACACGGCTAGAACTAACCTGGTTCCTGACCAGAAGTGCGTACCGCCCGCAACAACACCAGATCGATACGCTGGTACGTTTATTTCCCGTTTATTTTGGTAAGCAAAATCGCTTTGTGTGTTATCTTTGTACATTTTATCTTGTAACTATTTTTACTTTGTTTTTTTGTAATCTTCTTGTATATATTCAGTTCTGCACTGTTTTATGTTTTTTCTGAAATATTAAATTATTATTTAATAAGTTTGACTTCTGCCGTACTAAACTAACACTCATAGCCTAGAAGAGACTGAAGTGTAACCGTGTATAAGTTCATGCCTAATTGTACGCTTGAGCAACACTACCGTAGGAAATTGTAATTGCATTGTGTGTGGGGGCGTTTGTCATACGTTGGCCTAAGCGCGCAGCAGACCCAACGTACGAACAACGCCAGTGCGAGTAGCGACAGCAGAGTGGCTAACAGTATCGTTCGGAACGACTGTTAGTGGGTCTTTGCTTCACGACAGTGTAAGATTGCAACTGTGTGTGTGTGTGGGTGCGTGGCGTTCCCGTATTTGGCCTAAGCGCAAAGCTGACCCAAATACGAAAACGCGGAGTGCGCGCTGAGGACTCGACAGCAGAGTGGAAGTGTCTAGCAACGCTAGTGGTGGCAGTGAGAGGTGTTTTGAGGGGTTCCAGCCTTGTTTGTAGCTTAAATAAGGCTGTTTCCCGCTTAATCTGGTCAAACCCGCAGTCGGGAACCGTATACGCAGGCGTGCCGCGGGCCGGTTCTTGACATACCCACATACAAGTTTTAATAAAAAATAAAATAAAAAAATACAAGAATAAAAAAAAAAACATAAATAGTTACCTAAGGGTTTAAACTTTTTAAATATTCATGTCAAAGGAGTATATCAATATGATTTATTAAATTATGGGCTTCTAAATAGTGATGGACACAAATTGAAAAAATGCACCTTTATTTTCAAATAAAATATCGGTGCCATACATTGTGATAGGGACATAATTTAAATGGTGTAATAAGCGGGAGAAATTGGTAAATAAAGTACATAGGTTTTAATTATGGCAGCATGTATTCCTTTTAAACTATAATGGCCAAAAGCTGAGCATTAATGATTTTTTTCCATTTCTTTCTTAATATTCCTGTTAAAAGGAGTTTAGACTAAATTAATTCTCAGCAAAATGTATCACCCACAGAAAGCTTAATTGGTGGCGGAAAAAACAAAATATAGATCAATTCATTGTGATGAGTAGTAATAAAGTTATTGGCAAATGAATGGGAGGTGAAAGTTGCTCAGATGTAAAAAAAATCTCAACCCTGTGGGCTGAAGTGGTTAAAAGGCCTTAACACCTGTACAGCCTTGGGAAACACCAACCGAGAGGGGTGTTGGAAAAGAGGAGGATCCATTAAAGGAGATTGTGAACGAGGGGTTGAGAAGTAAGAGGAGAACCAGGCAAAGGTTAGGTCATGGATACCCATGGACTGCAGGGATTAGTGGAGGAAAGAATGGTCAAAAGTTTCAAATACCAAGGAGAGATCCTGGAGGAGCAGAATGAAGTATTTACCTCCTGCTTTGGCAAGGGCGAGGTCATTCACCGCTTTGGTGAGGGCTGTTTTGGTAGAGCGGATTGCTGGGGATTAGTGACATCGTGAACATCAAATTTTCAAACGTTTGTGAATGGGCAAACCACCATAGATTTCAATAGCCAGACTAATTCTAAAACCTATAGGGACTGTTTCTGTCCACAAAACAGATGGAAACGTTGTTTAAGAGACCCTAACACATGTACAGTGGTATACCTGAGGGGGATCCATGCCAAAAGTTCCACGAAAAATTACGTAGTTGACGCAGAGTCATGTTTTAATCTCTAAAGGACAGAAATCACAGTACATTCCTAAATTTGTGGAATAAAGTGCTTTAAAACGTCCGGTGTGTACATGTCAATCAGGTTGTGTTAAGGTTAGGCCTGGTTCACAGTGAAAGATGAAATGGCACATTGTCTGCTGAATGCTGGAATCAACACACAATATAGAGGGGCCCTAACAGGGTGGCTTTATACTGGCTATAAGTGAATAATATAGATGAGGGTACAGTAGAGGAGTGCTGCTTATGGTCTAAATTAGTTTATTACACTTACTTCACTCAGGTGACAGCTGACAGACAGTTTTCAACTGCATGCTACAATCAACACACAATATAGGGGGGCCCTGAAAGTGCTGGCAATGCGGTGTACACCTGTCTCCTCTCCTACAACAGGTGAAGTGCTCTGGAGGACAGTGGACAAGCAGCACAGCAATATAAAAAGCTAGAAAAACAATGAACCAGCTCTTATAAGGGCTATTGGGTGATCAGGATGCTGTAGTAGTAGCAAGAAACTGCACTGAACACAGGCCTAACTAACGCTATCCCTGCAGCACAGCTCTCTCCCTAAATTGCTTCACACAGCACACAGGCAGACTGTAAAATGGCTGCCATGCTGGCGTTTTTAATTGGGGGGGGGGTTCCAGGAGGGAGGCATACTTGATTGGCTGCCACGTGTCTGCTGACTCTGGGGTGACGGGTCAAATTTTAGCTCTATGATGATGCATGGGGGCAGGTTGAATATGCCCTGTGTTGCGTGTTGCGTGTACCGAAACAAACACGCATACACGTTATTCGTCAGGAACTGTCAGCCAGCGAACAGTTCAGGCCATCTCTACTGGGAATTGAATGGGTAGTTTGAACTGAGGAACTGGGTCATGCATCAGTGGACCTGGGGCTTAAGGAGTTTTGAGGCAAAGAGAAGGTGAGAAATTGGGTGGTAGTTGGATGGCAGTGCAGGGTCGAGTGAAGGTTTCTTCAGCAGAGGAAGAACAGTGGCCTGTTTAAAGACAGAGGTAGTGATGCTCAGAAATTATGCCTATGCGTAATTACGCATAGTAATTCGTAATTATGCATTGTAATTATAATGCTAAATTTCGGGGGAAAAGCATAATTAATTTTGTATGTAATTGTAAGCATTCATAATTACGAATTAATTTACGCGAACGTACACGTAACTTTGGCGGTGAATAGCAAAGCCACTATCACGCCGCTGCGTGACGAGATAACAGACACAGGTAATATACAATACAGTAATAAGGTGTAGACCGGTCTGTACTTGTGCACAAGTAGTATATTGAGGTACAAAGTCATAAGGCTAAATCATAGTCAATATCAGCAGGGTCGGTAACAGGTATCAAATGTCAGTCGTGTTACAAGGATCAGACAGTAACAGAGTCAAGGACAGGCCGAGTCAGTAACAAGAATCAGATGGCTGTGGTACAAAAGGGCTAGACAGAGGAAATTACAAATTACAGCTATCAATAGTAACACAGGAAGGTAGCTAGGCCAAGAACCAGCAAACTGATTAATATCAAGACCAGTGAGTGAATGAATTCACTGGCCTTAAGTACGGATACTGCAACCCCAGAAACCACCTCCAATTAGTCATATTCCTAGAGTCTCCTCCTGAGCCTATAAGGCTCACTCGAGCTCGCGCGTGCACGGTGCGACCTTTGGGTCGCACGCGAGCCAAAAGACACCGCCAAAGGGATGCCAGGGATGCCGCCCGAGGATGCCTGCCATGCAGTCCCGCCGCTCGCCCGGACCACGCCGGAGATGCTGCGGGACCTGCCACTGGAAGGTAAGGCTGTTACATAACTCCCTTCCTTGAGGAGTGGTCTCCGAACACTCACCTCCATACTTATCAGGAAATTCTAGATGAAAATCTTGAATTAACTGATCGGCATGGATCTGACGGGCCGGAAGCCAACACCTTTCCTCCAGACCATACCCTTTCCAATGCACAAAATACTGTAGAGAACCACGAACTTTCCTGGAATCCAGAATTTTTTCAACTTCATATTCGGGTTCACCATCCACCTCTATTGGTGGAGGAGGGTCCGAGAATGATATTGTGTTGGCTGCTGGCTTTAGGAGTGAGATGTAGAATGCATTGACTCCTCTAATCGACTGTGGTAATGTCACTCTGTAGACGACATCATTCATTTTCTCCTGAATGGGATACGGTCCAATAAACATAGGCCCCAATTTCGCAGAAGGTTGTCGTAAGGGGAGGTTCCGAGTGGAAACCCACACCAGATCTCCTGGAGAAAACTTACATTCAGGTGAACGTTTCGTGTCAGCAAATTTTTTCTGACGAGCCACTGCATTCTGTAAATTTTGTTGCACCTGCGGCCAAATTTGTTGAATGTGTGTACTCCACTCCTCTAAAACTGGAAGAGGAGAAGGAGTAGATGGAAAGCAGGATTCTGGCCCGTGACTACCCAAAATGGTGACAATTTGGTGGAAGAACTGGGGAGATTGTTAAATGCGAACTCCGCAAACGGTAAAAATTCTAACCATGAGTCCTGACAATCAGATGCAAAACAGCGTAGATATTGCTCCAAGGATTGATTGGTCCTCTCGGTTTGCCCGTTGGTGTCCGGGTGAAACCCTGAGGAAAAGGAGAGTTTTATTCCTAGAAGTTCAGTGAAAGCTCGCCAAAAGCTTGAAATAAACTGGACTCCCCTATCTGACATAATATTTTTATGGATACCATGCAGACGAAAAACATGTGTGATGAACAGTTTAGCCATTTCAGGTGCAGAAGGCAAACCAGAGAGGGGTACAAAGTGGGCCATCTTGCTGAACCAATCTACTATGACCTAAATCACATTTTTAACACCCGATACAGGCAAATCTACTATGAAATCCATTGAGAGATGCATCCATGGTCTCAATGGAATAGGTAGAGGCCTAAGATGACCTCGGGTAGCAACCCGAGACACCTTATTTCTGGCACAAGTGGCGCAAGCTGACACAAATACCTTGCAGTCTTTCTTAATGGAAGGCCACCACACATGTCGGGACATAAGTTCTAAGGTCTTAGTTTCCCCCGGGTGCCCTGCCATCTTGGTCTCATGGAAATTTTGTACAACCTGGAATCATGGATGCAATGGTACGTAATCTACATTAAGAGGTTTACCCGAAGGACTTTCTGATTGATATGGCTGCAAGGCCTCGTACAATTCAGAAAGTTCCTCTGTATGAGTGGCTGCCAAGACATACTGAGGGGACACAATACTTTCAGGGGTTGTGTCCTGAGATGACTCAGGTTCAAAGGTTCTCGATAAAGCATCCGCTTTGACATCTTTTGACCCAAGTTTGTATGTTATGACAAAATTGAAGCTGGAAAAAAACAGTGCCCATCGGGCTTGTCTGAGATTCAAACTTTTAGCCCCCTCAATATATTCAATATTTTTGTGGTCTGTATATACAGTTATAGGATGGATAGCTCCCTCCAACCAGTGCCTCCACTCTTCGAAGGCCATCTTTACTGCCAACAACTCTTGATTACCTACATCATAATGTCGTTCAGCAGAGGAGAATTTTTGGGAAAAGAAAGCACAGGGGTGCAATCTTTCTTGGTGACCTGAACACTGGGAAAGAACAGCACCTACTCCTAGATCAGAAGCATCAACTTCCAGTATGAAAGGTAAATTTACATTAGCATGTGAGAGGACAGGAGCAGTGCAAAATGCATTCTTTAAGTCTGAAAAAGCCTTATACGCCTGAGGTGACCAATATTATCTTTCTCGGTCAAATCGGTTAATGGTGCCACCAAGGAGGAGAAATTCTTTATAAACCTGCGGTAGTAGTTGGCAAAACCTACAAATCTTTGAATGGCACTAGAAAAAATGGAATTATGATAATACCTATATTTGCAGCACCAAAAAAGAAGGTGCAAGCCCTGGTAAATACTACAATAGACAAAAAAGCACACAAGCAACCAATCAGTATACTGCTGCACACTATCAGTAAAGGAAGAAATTATTCACTGCAAATAGTAAAATTCAAAAAATAGAAATCTTTATTAAATATCATATAATTGTGCTAAATTAGCACCTATCAGTGATGGCTATAGTCGGCCAGAAGACCGCCTAATAATCCCCCACCCCTTCACATATAAAACCATCTGCATATATCTGACCATGCTTGAAACTCCTAAGAAACCTCCAGTAAAAATGTGAGGTAGACCACAACACAGTAGGGTGTAGCCAAACAATTGCAAAAATGTATACACTCACAGAGGTTAAAAAATGGAGACAAACATGATCTAGGTATACATTACGCCATAATAAAACCCAACCAATAACCTGCATGGAAATATGCAACTCTTCAGACTATAGTAATAAAGCTCTCAACCTGAATACTAGCAGCCTCAATAACTGTCTACACTAAGTAGTAATAAGAAGAACCTGTGGTACCACCAAAAAGCATGCTTCCAAAATAGTATACAAAACTTGAGCCACATAGAAGTTCCAGAGCCCCGGCTACATAGCCATTAGCCAATAGCTTTAGCATGTGTTGTTGACTTTCCTGCAGCAACAGTGATAAACCATTACCTCCATGTAATTAGTCCACCCTTGAATACTCTAAAAGGGTCTTCATAGTATAAGCACAGACTGTAATGTCCTCTTCAATCTTCATGCGTTTGCACAGGATAAGGAACCTGGTAGTTCACCATCTGTATTATAGGGCAATTTCATACTTATGCAGCAGGTGTCATTTCATCAAACATAGACTTATTTCCCTGTCCACTCACAACAGAGATTTTTCAGCAAACAAATGTCTGCATCACATTGCATATTTCTATACTTATCGTTCGTCCAGACAGACGATAAATCATCCGCTTTGACATCTTTTGACCCAGGTTTGTATGTTATGATAAAATTGAAGCTGGAAAAAAACAGTGCCCATCGGGCTTGTCTGAGATTCAAACGTTTGGCCCCCCCAATATATTCAAGTTTTTTGTGGTCTGTATATACAGTTATAGGATGGATAGCTCCCTCCAACCAGTGCCTCCACTCTTCGAAGGCCATCTTTACTGCCAACAACTCTCGATTACCTACATCATAATGTCGTTCAGCAGAGGAGAATTTTTTGGAAAAGAAAGCACAGGGGTGCAATCTTTCTTGGTGACCTGAACACTGGGAAAGAACAGCACCTACTCCTAGATCAGAAGCATCAACTTCCAGTATGAAAGGTAAATTTATATTAGCATGTGAGAACACAGGAGCAGTGCAAAATGCATTCTTTAAGTCTGAAAAAGCCTTATACGCCTGAGGTGACCAATATTATCTTTCTTGGTCAAATCGGTTAATGGTGCCACCAAGGAGGAGAAATTCTTTATAAACCTGCGGTAGTAGTTGGCAAAACCTACAAATCTTTGAATGGCCTTGAGGCCTTTGGGAGGTGGCCAATCCTACTCCACTGACAATTTTTTCTCATCCATGGCTTATTCTGAGTCAGAAATGACGTAACCCAGAAAAGGCACCTGTGTAACTTCAAAAACACACTTTTCAAATTTGGCAAACAGAGAATTCTCCCGTAATTTTTTTAACACACATCTTACATGTCCCCGATGTTCTGACAAGGAATTAGAATAAATCAAGATGTTGTCTAAATACACGACCACAAATCTACCCAATACATCTCTAAAGATATAGAAATCTTGGAAGACGGCTGGAGCATTACATAACCCAAAGGGCATCACAAGGTATTCGTAATGCCTGTCTTGGGTACTGAACGCCATCTTCCACTCGACTCCTTGACTGATTCTGATCAGATTGTATGCCCCTCGTAGATCTAATTTGGAAAAAATCTTGTCCCCAGGCACTTGTGCAAATAGATCATCAATCAGGGGAAGTGGATATCTGTTTTTCACCATGATTTTATTCAATCCCCTGTAATCAATACAGGGGCGTAACCCTCCATCTTTTTTCTCCACAAAAAAGAGGCCGGCGCCGGCTGGAGAAGTGGATGGCCTAATAAAACCTTTCGCTAGATTTTCCTTAATATATTCTTTCATGGAAATTTTTTCAGGACCAGTGACAGTATATAAATGTCCATGTGGGGGCATAGTACCGGGCAACAGGTCAATGGGACAATCATTAGATTGATGTGGTGGTAACTTCTCAGCAGATTGGGGAGAAAATACATCGGTAAAATCCTTGTAAGGTGGAAGTAGTGCTATCTGTTTGACCCCTATGCTGAGGAGAGGAATACCCCGCAGGCATACATCATGGCAGTTTTGTGACCAACCCGTAAGTTGCCCCGAACACCAGTCTAGATGTGGGTTGTGTCTCTGCAACCATGGCAACCCCAAAACAATCGGACTGGAAGGCATGTGGAATACATACAATTGCAACTGCTCATGATGTAAAGCCCCAACCTGCAATGAAATCTCAGGTGTGATGGAAATGGGTTATTTTAGACTACAAAGGGGTACCATCTATGGCGGTCACGTAGAGCTTGTTCTGCAAAGTGAGGGCAGGGATTCCCAAGTTGGGTGCAAAAGTAGAGTCTATAAAGTTTCCTGCTGCCCCTGAATCAACAAAGGCTTCAGTATGAAATAAATCATTAACCCAATGAATGATAACTGGCAACATCATTTTCTTAATTTTGAGGGGAACAATTGGCCCGCCCAGGTGAGGTACCCCAACTTCACCTAGGTGCTGGACGAACATCAGGGGAACGGCAGGAAGGTGAGTGGATCCTCTTCCTTCCCCCCTACCTCCGTAGCTCTGTAAGTGATCACTATGATCTGCAGGAGATCATAGTGATCACATGATCAGAAGCCACGGTTGCTGTAATTGAGGGGAGTTTTCAGCTGCCATATGACAGCTTAATCTCCCCCTCTGTGGTGCGCACGATCGCGTCAGGACGTTTTTTTAGCACGGACGTTGAATAAACGTCCAGTCAGGGCGGCACCACCACCTGCTGGACGTAGATTTAAACTACGTCGGTCCCCAAAAGGTTAAGTTACCTCCTCTGTAGTTAAGTTACCTCCTCTGTAATTATTTTCACACGCAGTTAATTAACAGCCTGTCTTTAATTTTAGAATTCTGGAGTTATTTTAAGGATTGAAGAGTTAACTTAAAGACAGAAGAGTTAACGTTAGGTTTGCCTGAGGTAAAATGTTTCCTGAATACTACATGCCTTATCACCATGGTGATAACTCTAGAAATGTTGTTAAAGACAGGAGATAAGCTTAGTGAATTGAGGCCAATGTCATGAAATGAATAGAGGATTACACAAAATCAATTGAATTTTCAAATTGTAATTACTGTATATATTCAAATATTAGTCTAGAAATGTAGGTCTGACTTGTTAAAGAGGAACTGTAAGCAGAAAAAAAAACAAAAAAAAACGGACTCCTAGAGAGTGATGAGACGAACCATTTTTACTCCTGGCAGAGTAACAGTTTTTTTTTTCTTCCAGCAGTTGTAACTGCTATACTAGGCTGTAACCACTTTTTTTTTTTTAACTGACTGATGTCATCTGTAGGCGCCCAATGCATGTGTGGAGAGAAGTGCAGATAGAGAACCATACAAACAAAATTGAATGGTTGTTGTAAAGCAGTTTTAGTAAGTAATTGCAACAGGGTAAATGTATGGAAAAAGGGTGATTTATTGTAATGGGCTGGGCCCCTTTCCACTGGCTGTGATTTTTACTGATTGCGAGAGCACCACGATTTACATATAAATCGCAGTGCTCATTTCCCACTAGTGCTCCCATTTTTTACCAGAATGCAGCTGTCGACTTGCGTGATTCTCGTTGTAATCGTGCTCCAATCCCAACAGCTATACAGCGTAAATGCGGCAAGTGGATAAAGCAGCATGTGCGATCACAAATGCAGCGTAGTTGCGATCGCGTTTGTAATGGAAAAGGGCCCATAGAGGAGAAAGCAAAATGAAAGCAGATCAGGCTGTTTCTATACAGTTAGTATCAAGTTTCAGCATAGCGTCAAAGTGCTCATACACTTATCGATTTTCTCATTCAATTCCTTGCAGATTCCTACTGGGAATCGATTCCCAAAAATGTCTGATTGATTTTTGATCAATGCCTTGGCACCAATTATCACTACCTTATATTGGTGACTATTAGGCGCTTGCTGGAGCAGTTTCCTGAATTACCTGATCCACTAGTTATCCCCTACCCTCCTGGCAGTATTTTCTGGTGGTCTAGTGGTTCCCCCTCAAAGTCTTCCCTGGCAGTCAAGTGGTCCCCTCTCCTTCTCTAAAGTATTCCCTTAAACCCTGGTTTTCTCACAGTATTCCTCCAGTCATCCTGTGCCCATGCTGTCAGTCCGCGATCCTCTCGTCAGCTGTATCGGCCTCCAATAAGCTGAAAGTGTGGCCCCAGGGCGGGCGCTGCATCGCTTTCCTGTGCACGGCAGCGTTCTGCACATGCGCAGTACAGAAAAATCATTACTATCAGGATGCATGCAGCCCAGGGCCAAGCATGCGTAGTACCTCGCGACTGGCCACAACTAACCAACTTTGAGAAGGGTCACTGATGCTGACTGGAGGGTCGTGGAAGGACAGCGCGGGCACAAGATGACTTCAGGGAGCTGCAAGAAGCCCCAGAAAAATGAAACTGCATGTCGTTTGACTAAAAGGGAATCTGAAGCGATGTAAAATTATTTGAAATAAACACATGATGTAGCTGCAAATGAATATTACATACTAACCTCACCGTCAGTTCCTCTCAGAAGCTCCACATTTTCTTCCTACAGTGTATTTTGTCAGAACTGAAATATACCAGTTGCTGTCAGTTATATATCAGCAGTTGTCAGTTACAACTGAATGTGCAAGGTAATGTCCATGTTTCCCTATGTTTCGCTATGGCTCAAGTCGGTGATATTACAGTTTAACAGTGTGCTGACCAGGAAGCTGTTAGGGGGTAATGGCCATTTTTAAAATGGAGGACGGAGAATTCTATTGATCCCAGTGGACAAATGGGACGCAGGAGAGGAGAAAGAGATTGAGGCGTAGATTACACAGGAGGTAAGTATGACCAGTGTATGGTTATTTTTACTTTTTATTTTCAGTCCCGGTTCTCTTTAAAGTGTACTAGAGACGAGTAAGTATAAAAGATTTATACATCCCTGGGGCTTTCGTCCAGCCCCTCCGCACTGATCGCTCCCACGCCGTCTTCCTCCGCCTTCTTTTTCTCCCATTAACAGTCCTGCTAGCTGAGCGAGTCGCGGCGCACTGCGCATGTGAACAAGAAGGCGGAGGAAGATGGAGTGGGAGCGATCAGTGGTGCAGAGGGGCTGAAGGAAGCCCCAGGTATGTATAAATACTTACTGGCTTTACAGTGTACCTGAGACAATAGTCGTGTCAGGCTTTATACTTACCTGGGGCTTCCTCCAGCCCCCATGAGGTTGCTCGGTCCCTCACCGTCTCCCCGGGGCCTCTCCTGGACAGCCTGATACTCTAGCTGAGTTGAGCTCCCCATGGCAGGTGCAAAATGCTCCCGGATACGGGGTGCGATCAGGGAGCAGATGCTGCCGGTGAAACGGGGGACAGGAGTGGCCCGGGGAGATGGCGAGGGATGAAGTGGCCTCAAGGAGGCCGGAGGAAGCCCCAGGTAAGTATAAAACAGGCTTGCTTAAAATTTCTTGTTAACCCCCGATTAGTATGGTAGCCCCCCATACCTTTTAGCTGTATTCCTGTATTCCTTGGTATTCTAGTGGACCCTCCCCCATGCATGTGTGGCAGCAGTTTATGACCCCCCACACACACACACACATAATACACCCACTACACCTAGGGAGCATTATTTTACTGTACACTAGAGCTCCCCCCTCCCTGAATTACTATCATGTACCTGCAAGCCTCCCTCCCCCCTGCAGGCTGCAGCATCTCTCTCCCTTCTCCTTGCTAAATGCAGGCTATACTCCCTGTATACCTTGTCCAGTGTTGTGTCGCTCCACTCTGCAGCTGTCATCAGAGATTGAACTATTGTGCAGCATGTGACTAAAAACAGTTCAGTACACTGAGCGGCTCTGATGACAGCTGAAGAAGTGAGCAGAGGGAAGCAACGCAGAACACTGGGTAAGGTATACACGGAGGATATATTACACTCTGCAAGCAGGAAGGGCGAGATGATGCAGCCTTCAGGGAGAGGCTGGGAGCGGAGGAGACGGATGGCCCAGAGAAATTCCTGCTGACCCAGGGTCGGACTGGGACACTGAGAATGTTCAACCTGGGGCCCACTCGCCCCATAATTTAGAGCTCACATATGATGCCTATGTACTCTGTAAAGTACTGCTGTGTGGTACCATATTAATAATATGGCAGACAATAGACTATGGTAGGGATTAGATTGTAAACTCCTCTGAATATAGTCAACATGACTATGCCGGGTCGGTTCCAGGAATTTTTTTAAAGAGGGTATTGTGCAGGTCCACTAGTTGGGGTAGATGGTTAGCAAAAAATGGGTCATGGAAATTACTAAATATGCATAAAATAAGTAGCGGTGTTATTTAAAGTTTTCCCAGAAAAACTTTGGATGAAGCTCCCTCTCCTTTAGTAAGAAGTAATGCCTTGGTTAGCATACTGTACATATGGCAGGGATTAGATCAGGCATGCTCAAATCACGAATTCGGATGAAATCTGAATAGGTGTTATTCGGATTTCATCCAGTTAATTGCAGCACCAGTGAGGGTGGGCGAGGGGAGGTTAATCTTACCCATTAACTGTCTTCTTAGCTCCGTCCATCGGTGCCTCCCACGCTGCTTTCCAATCTGGCGTCGTGTGATTACAAACACTTCCTCCTTCCAGGTTGAAGGAGGAAATGTATAGTCACATGATGCCAGGTTGGAACGCAGCGTGGGAGGCGCCAATGGGCGGAGCTAAGAAGACAGCTGAAGGGTAAGATTAACCCCCCCCCCCTCCCGCACAGGTGCTGCAATTAGTAGGATGAAATCTGAATAACACCTATTCTAGAGTGACCAAATTTTTGTGGGTCCAACCTGGGACGGGTGGGGGAGGCGTGGTGGGCGCAGCGGCAAAAAAATGGGGGGGGGGTGTGGAATGTGGCGCGCGCAGCAACGAAGACTGGGGGTGGGGGTCTGCGCCGCGGCAAAAAAATGGGCGTGGCCATGCCATTGTATGGGCGGAGCTAACGTTATGATGTAACAGCGAGGCATAAGAAAGCAGCATTTACGAACATCACGGGGGCTAATGGGAGATGGGAGAAGGTCACTGGGGCTAATGGGAGGGAGGAGGTCACAGGGGCTAGTGAGGAGAGGGAGGAGTTCACTGGGGCTAGTGAGGAGAGAGGGAGGAGATCACTTTGGCTAGTGGAGGGAGGGAGGAGGTCACTGGGGCTAGTGGGGGGTGTGAGAAGGTCACTGGAGCTAGTGGGGGTGGGAGGAGGTCACTGGGGCTAGTGGGGGTCAGGTAGGTCACTGGGCTTGTGAGGGGTGGGAGGAGGTCACTGGGGCTAGTGAGGGGTGGGAGGAGGTCGCTGGGGCTAGTGGGGGGCAGGTAGAAGGTCACTAGGCTAGTGAGGGGTGGGAGGTCACAGGGGCTAGTGGGGGACAGGTAGAAGGTCACTGGGCTAGTGGGGGGTGGGAGGAGGTCACAGGGGCTAGTGGGGGGCAGGTAGAAGGTCACTGGGCTAGTGAGGGGTGTGAGGCGGTCACTGGGGCTAGTGAGGGGTGGGAGGAGGTCACTGGGGCTAGTGAGGGGTGGGAGGAGGTCGCTGGGTCTAGTGGGGGGCGGTAGAAGGTCACTGGGCTAGTGAGGGGTGGGAGGAGGTCACAAAGGCTAGTGGGGGGCAGGTAGAAGGTCACTGGGCTAGTGAGGGGTGGGAGGAGGTCACAGGGGCTAGTGGGGGGCAGGTAGAAGGTCACTGGGCTAGTGAGGGGTGGGAGGAGGTCACTGGGGCTAGTGAGGGGTGGGAGGAGGTCGCTGGGGCTAGTGAGGGGAGGGAGCAGTTTGCTGGAGCTAGTGGGGGGAGGGAGGTGGTCAGTGGGGCTAGTGAGTAGAGTGAGGAGGTCACTGTGGCTAGTGGGGGGGAGGGAGGTCACTGAGGCTAGTGGGGGCAGGGATAAAGTCACTGAGGCTAGTGGGGGTGGGAGGAGGTCGCTGGGGGCTAGTGGGGGCTGGCGAGGTAGATGCATACTTACTGCCTCCTGGCTACAGCTGCCCAGTTCTCCAATGTTGCAGGGGGCGGGGCTTCCTCCAGGCAGGGCTTCCACCTGCCAGACACATGCTCCACCTGGCTGGAGGGACTCTACATAATACTTCCCAGTCCATTGCGGGGGCGGGGCTTCGGCCGTCGTGGGCGGAGTTTTGGTCGTCCGTGTGCGGGGCTTCAGCCGTCATGGGCGGAGTTTTGACCGTCCGTGTGTGTTCTACAGCAGCAGGGATACTTGGTGAACTCTGAGCAGACAGCGCACACACACGCTGCTCACAGTCACTCCTTCTCCTGCCCCAGTCTCCACCGGCATGTGGAAACAAATCAGCCTGTGGGCGGGGCATCAGCTGCAAAAGGCCCACTGGGAAATCTCCCGTGACATTCTCTAGTGACCCTGTGCTGACCACCCGAGCAGGAAGAGCGCTCTAAGAAGTGAGAGACACACACACGGGCTGGTGCTATCTTTGTACACTTTCCCCTCTGCGCGAGGTGTCCTGCAGAGATGACGTCAGCTTTTTTTTCTTCCTTTTACAACTGCTACTACCCAGAAGGCTGTTCGTCCTAGGCTCAATTAATATTCAGCCGCGGACTTACATCATTAGGTGGGCGGGGCTTATGCCTTAAAACTGTATTAAATGTGGATTTTGCTTCTTCTTTCTGGAAAAAAACTTGTTTTCACCGATAAAGTGTACATCAGCTTCATGCTGGTGATGAGATGATGATGTGCTTACAGTTCCTCTTTAAGTAAAAGTTTAAGGGTGGACTTATACACGAGTCACAAGCAACACTGAGCCCACTGAGTAATTTGTGTACTTTTAGTGACATTTCTATTTGCAGCAATCTATCCAATGATAAGTGACACTTTTTTGACAAAGGAAATGCCAAGCAAACACAAGTCTGAAATTCCTGGCCACAAAATTTACCAAGGAAAGGGGCAGGGGAAAGATACTAGGCTGCAGGAAGGGGAGAAAATAATTGCCGCACTTGGGGGCCTGGAGGAGTTACTGGCTGCACTTAAGGGACAAGAGGGGTTAAGGGCTGCAATGCTGTATGCAGTGTAGTCATTAACCCCTCCTGGTCCCCATTGTGCAGCCGTTAATTCTTCCTGGTTCCCAAATGCAGCCATTAACTTTGCTGGGTAGACTTATACTTAGGTCAATACAAAATTCCAGCTTAAAGGGAACCTAAACTGAGAGGGATGTGGATGTTTCCTTTTAAACAATACCAGTTGCCTGGCAGTCCTGCTGATCTCTATGGCTGCAGTAGTGGCTGGATCACACACTTTAAACAAGCATGCAGCTAATCCAGTCTGGCTTCAGTCAGAGCACCTGATCTGCATGCTTGTTGAGGGGTTGTGGCTAAAAGTATTAGAGATACAGGATCAGCAGGGGAGTCAGGCAACTGGTATTATTTTAAAAGGAAAAATCTATATCCTTCTCAGTTTAGGTTCCCTTTAAGAGGGTCAAAAATTGGAGTCGGCTTATACACAAGGTCGACTTATATTCGAGGATATAGGATATGCGAGGCCGTAATTGTGAAATGTTATGAAACATTTTGCGAAATCTTAATTAGCAGATTATGGTCAGTCATCACTGCCCAAAACTTCTGTGAACTAGGGAACAGCATGTAAGATCTGAAAGTATTTATTTTTCAGCGAAAAACTGTAAAATGTAAAATATGTGCACACATATACAAATAAGAAGTACGTTTCTTCCAGAGTAAAATGAGCCATAAATTACTTTTCTCCTATAATGCTGTCACTTACAGTAGGCAGTAGAAATCTGACAGAAGTGACAGGTTTTGGACTAGTCCATCTCTTCATAGGGGATTCTCAGCAAGGCTTTTATTCTTTATAAAGATATTCCCTAAAAAGGATTTAAAAAATTATGCTGGCCAGCTTCCCTGCTCGCTACACAGTTTTTTGTCAGTTGGACAGAGTAACTGCAATTCACTAAGTGCTTTTGAAAATAAATATATCCCTGAGGGCCCTTTCACACCAGAGGGCTTTTTCGGCGTTTTAACGCCATGGCCGAAGTTGGCGTTTTCCTTGGTAAATGAAAGTCCATAGACTTTCATTTTACCATTCACACTAAACGCCGCGTTTTGGAGCGTTGCGTTTCAACGCTCCCAGGCGCTTTTTCTCGGCCTACCGCGGCGTTTCTCATTACAATTGATTGTAATGTATAGGCGTTAAAACGCCTTGAAAACGCCTTGAAAACGCCTGCAGCCAAAACGCAGCGTTTTAGCCTTTCACCGCTGCCTGTAGTGTGAAAGAGCCCTGAGAATCCCCTATAAAGAGATGGACTAGTCCAAAACCTGTCACTTTTGTCAGATTTCTACAACCTACTGTAAGTGACAGCAACCTAGGAAAAAAGTAATTTATGGCTCATTTTACTCTGGAAAAAATGTACTTCTTATTTGTATGTGTTTGCGCATATTTTAAATTTTACAGTTTTCCGCTGTAGTGCCCCTTTAGGTATGATTTCATAAGTGAACAATGAAGAAAAATTTCTGAATACAAATTCATTAAAATGTTCAAGACATTAAGAAGTTAATTATTTAACACAATTAACTTAATTTTATGGTCTTCAGCCTGCTGAACCCCTTGTATACTTGCCTGAGCTTACTGGCTCCAGTCTACTGACCTCCTTGCTAGTAGTAACCATTACAATTGTCATCTATCTATT
Source organism: Hyperolius riggenbachi (assembly GCF_040937935.1). Taxonomy (NCBI): domain Eukaryota; kingdom Metazoa; phylum Chordata; class Amphibia; order Anura; family Hyperoliidae; genus Hyperolius; species Hyperolius riggenbachi. The sequence goes on from NC_090647.1 coordinate 28,640,958, forward strand.
TACTATTTACCTGTATACAGTGTTTTACTTCAGCTAATATCTGAAAATAGGCCTAATGGTGTCCATACATGGTACATTTTTTTATTAGATAATTTCATTTAATTATTCTGTTAGACCAACAAAAAAAAATCACACAGTTGTTTTCGAGGTCCATACACAAATGTTGGATTTTTTCAGAAAATCCGGAGAAAAATGAACAAATATAAGGATTTTTCCAACATGTCCAATTGGACTTGTATCGAAAAAAATGGGATAATCATTCATTTTTCTTGATATATATTTTTTTTTAATATTTGATTTGATTGTTTTTGTCAAATAAACAAGAAAATCGAACGTTTTTATTGCATCTTGTATGGCACCATAAAGAAGAGGACTAGCTCCCTGAACGCTTGCATAACTAAACTTTATCAGTTAGCTATTAAAAGATATTACTTTTACAAAACTGTGTATTTTTTTAGCTTCATTGATAAGGATGATAATTATAATGATAATAATAATCATTATCATCATAGACACAATTTGTATTTGCAATTTTCCCAACATTTCTGCAAATTACGGACAATCTTGTCTCTGATGATTTGTGTCCCTATCCCATAGATCAGAGGGTTTAGAGTCAGAGATGAAGTTATACCACTCAAAGTGATAATAGTTTGAGCAGTGGTGGAAAGAGAACCAGTATTGAACCTGTACCTAAATGTAACAAACATAGAGCCAGCCATAAATGTGGAAAAGGCCACCACATGTGTCACCAATGTTTGGGTGGCTTTCTGAGAGGCTTCCCTTGAAAGTTTTGTGCAGATGAGAATTGTCCTTATGTAGGAAAAAATAATCACGAGCAGACAACCAATTATCATCAAGAATGTCATAGTTGATCCATAGATACTGTTAAAGGTGATATCATCACAGGCCAGTCGTTGAAGAGAAAAGGCCTCACAATAGACATTGTCAATGTTTTCTGAGCAAAATGTTAGTCTTGCAGTTAGTATTATAGACACAGTCTTAGTCACTAACACAAAAACCCAGATGGCTAATATCAATTTCAGACTTGTCACATTCATCATGAGAGTTGGGTATCGAAGAGGATGTCCTACAGCCAGATATCTATCAAATGCCATAGCGGTGAAGGTAAAAATTTCAGCACTAGCGTAACTTTGAAGACAAAAGCCCTGAAATAGGCATCCAGGGAGAGAGATGGTTGAACATTTTAACATCAAATCCACAAATAACTTGGGGTAGAAAGCCGAACTTCCAAACATAACATTGAGAACCAGACTAGAGATGAAGATGAACATAGGTTCATGCAAGTTTTCTTCTCTCCAGGTCACATAGACAATTAATGAACACAGAAACACTGTGATAATATATAATGCAAGAATAAGGGAAGCATATACATATCTTAAAGTTCCTACCTCAGCCAACCACTGAAGAACAAAGTTATTAATGCTTATAGAAATGTTTTGCATACTTAGAAACATGGCAAAGAGTTTCTTATGTCGTCTCATCTCATTATTGTATGCTTTATTATTGGGTCGCGAACATGTGGACAAAATGCCATATATGAGGGCCTGGGAGCAGGAATTGGGAATTCAGCTTACAAATTATGACTGGTCCCTTATCTGGACTGCAGTCTCCAAGGTGATAAAGTCAAATATGGTGAAAGATACGGCGATTAAGCTTTTGTTTCGGTGGTATTATACCCCGGTTAAAATACATAAAATTTATCCCTCTGCCTCTTCAACTTGCTTTCGCGGTTGTGGTATGGAAGGGTCTCTGGTGCATGTCTTTTGGGATTGCCCTCGTGCACAACGTTTTTGGGATTCATGGAAAATTTTAACACGAGACGTGTTTGGTTTTTCAATCTCCTTGACTGCCTCCCAGGCCCTTTTATATATGGCTAATGATGAAGTTCCTGGAAACTTTCGACCCTTATATAGATATATGTTATTGGCTGCCCATTGGTCAATAGCTCTTCAGTGGAAATCCACTGATTTGGAGTTAGCTTTGGTTACTCAGCGTCTTGATTTGATGATGTTAATTGATCGAGTGTATTATTATAGTGTTGAGAATATAGCAAGATTTGATCTTATTTGGGACGCATGGAAAACCTATAGGCATCTCTAGTTCCCCTTGGACATTTGCGTGCTTGGTTTCTGTTTGTTTTATATACCTCTATGACATTTGGGACTCCTGTGCTTCAACAGAATAATGCCCTTTTTTTTGTGTGTGTTTTTTTGTGTTTAGTTTTAGTTTAAGAGCTAGTTTTTATGTAGCCTTGTGGATTGGACTGATCCCTAGGATCTCAGCTGGAAGTACTTTTGTGCTCCATTTCCTGGGTTGAACGGTCCGGACATTAGGACTTTGCTCTTCAATGTTTATATGTGTAGGATGTATATCCGCGTTTGTTGTTGTTTTCGCTCTGTATATGTTTTGCTATTTCCAGCTTGTTGTATTTGTCCTTTTATACAATAAAGCGTTTTCCAAATAAAAAAAAAAAGAGTTTCTTATGTCAAAAGAAAAAAATATTTCTTATTAGGTCTGGACATCATGCAGAAAGATCAGGTAAAAGACTTGTCCTAATATACTTCTCTCCTCGTCGCATCTGTAGATCTTGTAAACCAAGCAGTCCACGCCAAAAGAGCTTTTTAAATATTGTTACAAACCAAGTTCTTGTTTGGGGCTTTCTCAGAGGAGACCAAAAATAATAAGTCTCAAGAGATGCAACTCTTACTGAAACCGCAAAAGGCTTTGTCTAATGGGACCATAAACCTGTTACAGATTTAAAAAAATATTCTCATTATAAAGGAAAATACAAAGACCAATAATCGGTGTGACTTAACTTAGTGATACATGGGGCTTCATTCACTAAACAGTGATAACTCAAATATCACACCTTATCAAAGATATCACACCTTTTCAAAGTTAACAAGCCTTATCAGAGTAGCATAGCGAGCGCTACCATTGGATGCCTGCTAATTGGCACTCGTCCTGCCCTGAGCCCATGTGGGTTCGTAGCGCTCGCCATGCTACTCTGATAAGGCATGTTCACTTTGATAAGGTGTGATATCTTTTCATAAAGGTGTGATTACTTTTCATAAGGTGTGATATTTGAGTTATCCCAGTTTAGTGAATCAGGCCCATGGAGTGAAATGAGAAATGAACTATGGGATATTTTCAGAATTGAAGCATAGTGTAGCTTGAAATTAAACATCATCCGATGTTTTAGCTCCTGTTTGCTTAACACAAATGTATATTATGGACTTAAAGAGAATCTGTACTCTAAAATTCGTACAATAAAAGCATACCATTCTATTCCTTATGTTCTCCTGGGCCCCCCTGTGCTGTTTCTGCCACTCTTTGCTGCAATCCTGGCTTGTAATTGCCATTTTTATGCAGTGTTTACAAACAAAAAACATGGCTTCTAACCAGAGTGAGAAACAGCTCACTGTGTGACTCATGCAGAGCTTGGAGAGGGTGTGAATAGCTTCTGCCAATGACAAGCAGTGCTGTACATTCCACACATTCCAGCCTGAGCCCAACAGACCCCACAGAGGAAAGAAGATAAGATTTATTACAGAGACAGTGCAACTAGAAAAGGCTGCAGTATGCCAGAGCACATTAGAACAGGCATAGGAACTTATAGGATAGAAGAAATAAGGCTCAAAATGTTGTTACAGAGTCTCTTTAAAGCAGAACTATATTGAAAAATAATGCAATTACTAAAATGGCTTATTTAATTACAATGTTCATTTACAGATTATTCACTCAATGTTTGCTCAATGTAAAATCTTTTCTCACCCTCCTTTACATTCTGAAATGTATCACTGGTGGCGCCATCTTTACTGCTGGCAGGTGGATCACTGCAGAATGTTTGTTCACTGTGTGTTCCCGAACCCGGCAGAAATAATGCCTGGTCTCTCAAAGAGCACTGGGAGGGGAGTTTTTTCATATCTAAACAGCCTAGGCTGTGACATCACTGGAAAGGGTGGGGCTACGTACCAATATACAGAAATACATAGAAAAAGGAAGTGTTTCTGATCCTGAAAACAATATACTGTAACTAACATAAAACTGGGTTTCCTGAATAATCGACTACATTTGACTATATGTCACTGCAGTGCCCCTTTAATGTATTAACATAATGTAAATGTATGGTGGACACTGGTGCAGGGCAGACTTCTCTATAATAGCAGCAGGGCTCTCCCATGCTGCCTCACCCAGTCCAACAACCAAGACCAGGAAAGAGCTTGTGTCAGGCATCCAATTGGATGTCTGGCAATCACCCAGCCATAGCTTCTTAATAAGGAGCCGTGGGCTGGGCTAGCATTCATTTTAGAGTAAGATTATGGCCAGGCACCCACTTGTGTTTTCACCCTTCAGATGCTGAGAGCAATTTTTCAACCTAAAAAGAGAGTGATTTAGAGGAAAGCGATTCTGGGTCCTACTTTCCCCCCATTTAAACTGCTCCAAAAATGCTGCATGAAGGGCGATTGCGATTCCTGCAAAACGCAATTGCTCCTCCATTGACTTTCATTAGCACAGCATTTTTTTTAAACCCAAGAACAAGTTTATTGAAAAAACTGATATACAACACTGTCGGTGTGGGCAGAAAAGATGTACATTAAAGTCAAAATACGTGAAAGGGGCATGTTCTGAACTTTGGTATAAAAAGAGAATACAGGTACTAATACAGCAGTGATGCTCATCCAGATTCCAGATATCCGGGTAACCCGGATATCCGAACTTTTTTCAGCTATCTGACCGGATTCGGATTCCGGATACCTGAGCCCAAATCTGGATAGCTATCTGCGGATATTTGGTCGCATACCCGGATATCCGGCAGATATCTGGATCCGAATACTGTAACTAAGGAGATGATATCATTGAGCCAATCAGAGGGCTCCCAGCAGCAGCCCTAGCAACCAATCACAGAAGGGAACCTTGGCCAGCCCCACCTGACCTCATTGAGCCAATCAGAGGGCTCCCAGCCTAAGCCCTGGCACCCAATCACAGAAGGGTACCCTGGCCAGCCCCCCTGTGGGTGCCATGACGAGAAAACTCGTCCTGTGTGACTGCTCACACACGTCATAGATAGCTACAGGTATCACTTAGTATTAGGTATTAGGTAGCCTCAATAATAAGTAGCTAGAGGTACCCCCTAATATTAGGTAGCTAGAGGGAGATTTTGTCAGTGGAATGTCTAGGGCAGCGTGAGTAACCTCTCATTTACACTCTGATCAGGACTCTGCATAGGGAAGGAAGGAGGTGCTTGGGTAAGGGAGTGAGATGCCTTTCCTTCATCAGGCGCCTATAGGCACGTGCCTACAGTGCCTTATGGTAAATCCGGCCCTGTTCAAAAGTAAAGCAGAGAGTTGTGGGAGGGAAAGTATCTATTCCTCAATCCAGCGGTCCCAGACTAAATTACATTTGTAAGGTATTTTCCTATGTAGATACACCAGTTTTTTGTATGGTAATGCACGATTCACCCTTGAAACCCATCTTTGGTAAGGGGGAGTATCAGCAGAGAGCCATTTAAGTGCAATCCTCGGGCCGCGAGTTTGAGACCCCTGCTCTATAGTAAGGCCGCATTCAACCAATTTAGTTCTAGAAGGAGCATTGTATATATCAATTTTATGTCTTTAAAGGATCAAGTAAAGGTCACCAATCATATGTTTGTATTGGCCATTTTTTATGGCATTAAGGATATCAGAGGTGCGTACAGTATATCAAGGGTAGTAGATCCATTAGCACAGCATTTTGGAATGGCCAGCGATTGTGAAACGAGGCTAAAAACGAACTACCAGGCCCTATAGTGTATTAGTGCTAGTGTAGATAGTGTATTACTGCTTCCAAATGCTATGTTAGGCCTAGGCACGTGCTAATGGAAAGTGAACAGTAACTGTTTCAGAGCAGTGTAGCATTGGTGTTGGGTGCTAAATTAACCTCCCTGGCGTTTTGATTATGCGCAGCCGCACGGCTACGCATGGTTTCTTAAACCTATTCTTTTTAATCATGTAGCTAGCCTAGCACTAGCTACATGATACCCCCCTCCCTTCCGATTCCCACCAACTCTTCCGATCGCCACCGGCGCCTATGCCCATCAGGAAATCCCGTTCTGAACGGGATTTCCTTCAGGGCTTTCCCCATCGCCATGGCAACGAACGGAATGACGTCATCGACGTCGTGATGTCATAGGGAGTCCTGATCCACCCCTCAGCACTGCCTGGCACTGATTGGCCAGGCTGTGCACGGGGTCTGAGGGGGCCCTATTACACGGCAGATAGCAGCGGATCGGCGGCGAGTGGCTGCGATTGGAGAAACACGCAGCTAGCAAATCGGAATTTCACTCTACCCAGCCTGCAACTTGGTTGGATAGATATCCGAGGAGAAAAGGGATGTTCCCCTGTGGTTCATGCGTGAACTGCAGGTATGTAGAGAGAAGCAGAAATTTTACAAATCATGATGGTACAGTGTCGTTTGAAATAAGAGATAATATAAATTGTAACTCAACACGAGTAATATATGCCATAAGGTGTCCTTGTAATCTCCTCTACATAGGGAAAACAAAAAATCGTCTGAGTAGACGTATTGGTGACCATGTAGGTAACATTCGTAATGGTGATATGGACAGCCCATTGGGTAAACACTTTAAAGACCATCATGATGGTAAGCCGGATGGACTCACATTTAAGGGCATCATTAAACAGCATATACCCTTCCGAGGTGGAGATATTGAAAAAGAACTATATAAGATTGAGCAAACGTGGATTTATCGCTTGGGCTCTTTAACGCCTAAAGGATTGAACACAGATCTGAATCTGGCGTATTTTCTGTGAAGTAGGTGTTTGAAGGATAATAACAGAATAAAAGTTTCCTTATACACTTCTATTTGAATGATGTAATTGAGAAGAATCAGAATTTCAAGAAGAACTTTTTTTAAAATTTAAAAAAAAGATTTGTTCCTTTTTTATGCAGCCCCACTCTCCGCCACTTCAATGTACGAGAATGTATGTCCATTGGTTACTATGGTGAAACTAATCCAGAGGCGGAGCAATGATGTGGCAGCATAAGAGGACGGACAGCCGAACCATCTGTTATTCGCTACCTTGAGAAAGCCCCGTGGGCGGGGCGAAACGCATCGGTAGGCGTGGCTACCACCGGAGTGCTCGCGCTGGCCTACCACGAGAAAACGCCGGCACGCTGAGCTACACTTCAACCAACTTGCTGGGATCCCACAACGGTTTTCAACGTTCATCGAGCGCTTGGAGAGGAGTATGCGCCAGCATAACTGAATAGACGCTTGACCCAGTGCACTGTCGGTCGATATACAAAGTGAGCTGGAGCTCACCGTCAGTAACGCAAGTAACAAAGCCCATGGGCAATCATTCAGTAAACTGACATACGCTCCAAAATCTAAAACGACGCCGTGCATCTAGGAGTCACATTGCTATATGCTAACTGCCTCATCTTCCAGCTTAATACATCGGCTCTTTGTGATACCGCTTGGAGGTTAAAAAGATCCCACGTGTGGAACAGAATCCATAGGAACGTTACCTCACTGTGTGCGGTGTGGTGGTGGTTTAGGGCCCTACAGAACCAGACTCAGTGCGCTGCTTTTTGCATAGGCTTCGGCTGGGCGATCGCACCGCACAATTGAGCTGGTTAGGCCCATTTAGATCAAGCGATAGCACTCCTGGCCAGGTAGTAATTTTAATTGTGTCTGTTTTTAAATTGTCAGTGTCACAGCAAGAAATAGCCAAGGCAATGAATAAAATGTTTATATGTGCATGAGACAGTGGATTCAAAATTGTGTGGTGTACGATGTTTCAGAGCAGTGTAGCATTGGTGTTGGGTGCTAAATTAACCTCCCTGGCGTTTTGATTATGCGCAGCCGCACGGCTACGCATGGTTTCTTAAACCTATTCTTTTTAATCATGTAGCTAGCCTAGCACTAGCTACATGATACCCCCCTCCCTTCCGATTCCCACCAACTCTTCCGATCGCCACCGGCGCCTATGCCCATCAGGAAATCCCGTTCTGAACGGGATTTCCTTCAGGGCTTTCCCCATCGCCATGGCGACGAACGGAATGACGTCATCGACGTCGTGATGTCATAGGGAGTCCTGATCCACCCCTCAGCACTGCCTGGCACTGATTGGCCAGGCTGTGCACGGGGTCTGAGGGGGCCCTATTACACGGCAGGTAGCAGCGGATCGGCGGCGAGTGGCTGCGATTGGAGAAACACGCAGCTAGCAAAGTGCTAGCTGTGTGTTTCAAAAAAAAATATTCAAATCGGCCCAGCAGGGCCTGAGCGGTGCCCTCCGGTGTGACTGGATGAGCTCAGCTCGTCCAGAACGCTAGGGAGGGTAAGGTGTGTGAAATGGATGTTAACAAGTTTACTGATGTTGTCTGTGTTAGGCAAGTGTTCATTCTTCTATCAAAACTTTTAAAATTTTCTCAATACTATTTTTGCCACAGTAATATAGAATTGCCAGTGGAAATACAGGATTAGTACCATATTTTTCGGACCATAAGACACAATTTTTCTCCCCTAGAAGTGGGAGGGGGAAAGGCTCCATGTGCGGTTCCTTCCTCCTGTCTCCCCCTTTGGGCTTTGCGGGGCTGCCTGCAGATGCTCAGTTCACTCATGGGGCTTGATTCACAAAAGAGTGCTAACTGTTAGCACGGGCGTTTTCGCGTGAATTTTCGCATTGCGCACGATCGCGAATTTCCACGCGAAACAATAACGTTTTTGCACGCAAATGCGAATTTTACAGTGAAATCGATATCGATTTCGTGCGAAAATTCGCATTTGCGCGCGAAAACGTTATCGCTTTGTGCAAAAATTCGCGATCACGCGCAATGCGAAAATTCACGCGAAAACGCCCGTGCTAACAGTTAGCACTCTTTTGTGAATCAAGCCCATGGTGTCCACCACTCTCCTCCTCCTCTGGTGGCGCTAGTGATTGCAAACACTTCTCTCCCCGCTTCCCAGTGCGCAGACAAGGACCTGCATCTGAGCGCGGTCCCAGGACAGCCCTCCAGCACAATCCTTCGCCCCAGTGATTGCAGCACAGATTCACGGTATCCTCCACTCAGCCCCCATCTTCAATGCCTCTGAAGTAACATGGCAGCCTCTGCTCTAATATAAGGTAATACCGGTAGCCTTTGGGGAGAAACCTTCCAATCAGGCGAGGGGCACTGCACTCCAATGACTTCTTAGTCATAGCTCACAGGTATCGGAGTACCAATCACCCCTTAGTCATAGCTCAGCATATCAGTGTACCAATCACTCCTTAGTCATAGTTTACACAATTCAGAGTATCAATGACTTCGTAGTCATAGCTCACACTTAACGGAAAACCAATCAATCCTTAGTCATAGCTCACAAGTTTTGTGTCTCGGAGTACCAATTACTTCTTAGTTGTAGCTCACACGTAACGGAGAACCGATCAATCTTTAGTCATAGCTCACACATATCGGAGCACCAATCACTTCTTAGTCATAGGTCACACATAACGGAGAACCAATCAATCCTTAGTCATAGCACACACATATCGGAGCACCAATCACTCCTTAGTCATAGCACACACATATCAGAGCACCAATCACCCCTTAGTCATAGCTCAGCATATCAGTGTACCAATTACTCCTTAGTCATAGCTCACACAATTCAGAGTATCAATGACTTCGTAGTCATAGCTCACACTTAACGGAAAACCAATCAATCCTTAGTCATAGCTCACAAGTTTTGTGTTTCGGAGTACCATTTACTCCTTAGTTGTAGCTCACATGTAACGGAAAACCAATCAATCCTCAGTCATAGGTCACACATATCGGAGCACCAATCACTCCTTAGTCATAGCTCACACATATCGGAGCACCAATCACTTCTTAGTCATAGCTCACACATAACGGAGAACCAATCACTCCTTAGTCATAGCTCACACATAACGGAGAACCAATCACTCCTTAGTCATAGCTCACCCATAAGGGAGAACCAATCACTCCTTAGTCATAGCTCACACATAACGGAGAACCAATTAATTCTTAGTCATAGCTCACCCGTAAGGGAGAACCAATCACTCCTTAGTCATAGCTCACACATAACGGAGAACCAATCACTCCTTAGTCATAGCTCACACATAACGGAGAACCAATCACTCCTTAGTCATAGCTCACCCGTAAGGGAGAACCAATCACTCCTTAGTCATAGCTCACACATAACGGAGAACCAATCAATCCTTAGTCATAGCTCACACATATCGGAGCACCAATTACTTCATAGTCATAGGTCACACGTAATGGAGAACCAATCACTCCTTAGTCATAGGTAGTGTTGGGCGAATATCTAGATGTTCGGGTTCGGGCCGAACAGGCCGAACATGGCCGCGATGTTCGGGTGTTCTAGCCGAACTCAGAACATAATGGAAGTCAATAAGGACCCGAACTTTCATGTTTTTTAAAGAATCCTTACATGCTACATACCCCAAATTTACAGGGTATGTGCACCTTGGGAGTGGGTACAGGAGGGAAAAAATTTTAGCAAAAAGAGCTTATAGTTTTTGAGAAAATCGATTTTAAAGTTTCAAAGGGAAAACTGTCTTTTAAATGCGGGAAATGTCTGTTTTCTTTGCACAGGTAGCATGCTTTTTGTCGGCATGCAGTCATAAATGTAATACAGATGAGAGGTTCCAGGAAAAGGGACCGGTAACGCTAACCCAGCAGCAGCACACGTGATGGAACAGGAGGAGAGTGGCGCAGGAGGAGAAGGCCACGCTTTGAGACACAACAACCCAGGCCTTGCATGCGGACAAGAAGCGTGCGGATAGCAATTTGCTTTTTGTCGGCATGCAGTCATAAATGTAATACAGATGAGAGGTTCCAGGAAAAGGGACCAGTAACGCTAACCCAGCAGCAGCACACGTGATGGAACAGGAGGAGGGCGGCGCAGGAGGAGAAGGCCACACTTTGAGACACAACAACCCAGGCCTTGCATGAGGACAAGAAGGGTGCGGATAGCAATTTGCTTTTTGTCGGCATGCAGTCATAAATGTAATACAGATGAGAGGTTCCAGGAAAAGGGACCAGTAACGCTAACCCAGCAGCAGCACACATGATGGAACAGGAGGAGGGCGGCGCAGGAGGAGAAGGCCACGCTTTGAGACACAACAACCCAGGCCTTGCATGCGGACAAGAAGCGTGCGGATAGCAATTTGCTTTTTGTCGGCATGCAGTCATAAATGTAATACAGATGAGAGATTCCAGGAAAAGGGACCGGTAACGCTAACCCAGCAGCAGCACACGTGATGGAACAGGAGGAGGGCGGCGCAGGAGGAGAAGGCCACGCTTTGAGACACAACAACCCAGGCCTTGCATGCGAACAAGAAGCGTGCAGATAGCAATTTGCTTTTTGTCGGCATGCAGTCATAAATGTAATACAGATGAGTGGTTCCAGGAAAAGGGACCGGTAACGCTAACCCAGCAGCAGCACACGTGATGGAACAGGAGGAGGGCGGCGCAGGAGGAGAAGGCCACGCTTTGAGACACAACAACCCAGGCCTTGCATGAGGACAAGAAGCGTGCGGATAGCAAATTGCTTTTTGTCGGCATGCAGTCATAAATGTAATACAGATGAGAGGTTCCAGGAAAAGGGACCGGTAACGCTAACCCAGCAGCAGCACACGTGATGGAACAGGAGGAGGGCGGCGCAGGAGGAGAAGGCCATGCTTTGAGACACAACAACCCAGGCCTTGCATGCGGACAAGAAGCGTGCGGATAGCAATTTGCTTTTTGTCGGCATGCAGTCATAAATGTAATACAGATGAGAGGTTCCAGGAAAAGGGACCGGTAACGCTAACCCAGCAGCAGCACATGTGATGGAACAGGAGGAGGGCGGCGCAGGAGATGAAGGCCACGCTTTGAGACACAACAACCCAGGCCTTGCATGCGGACAAGAAGCGTGCGGATAGCAATTTGCTTTTTGTCGGCATGCAGTCATAAATGTAATACAGATGAGAGGTTCCAGGAAAAGGGACCGGTAACTCTAACCCAGCAGCAGCACACGTGATGGAATAGGAGGAGGGCGGCGCAGGAGGAGAAGGCCACGCTTTGAGACACAACAACCCAGGCCTTGCATGCGGACAAGAAGCGTGCGGATAGCAATTTGCTTTTTGTCGGCATGCAGTCATAAATGTAATACAGATGAGAGGTTCCAGGAAAAGGGACCGGTAACGCTAACCCAGCAGCAGCACATGTGATGGAACAGGAGGAGGGCGGCGCAGGAGGAGAAGGCCACGCTTTGAGACACAACAACCCAGGCCTTGCATGCGGACAAGAAGCGTGCGGATAGCAATTTGCTTTTTGTCGGCATGCAGTCATAAATGTAATACAGATGAGAGGTTCCAGGAAAAGGGACCGGTAACTCTAACCCAGCAGCAGCACACGTGATGGAAGAGGAGGGCGGCGCAGGAGGAGAAGGCCACGCTTTGAGACACAACAACCCAGGCCTTGCATGCGGACAAGAAGCGTGCGGATAGCAATTTGCTTTTTGTCGGCATGCAGTCATAAATGTAATACAGATGAGAGGTTCCAGGAAAAGGGACCGGTAACGCTAACCCAGCAGCAGCACACGTGATGGAACAGGAGGAGGGCGGCGCAGGAGGAGAAGGCCACGCTTTGAGACACAACAACCCAGGCCTTGCATGCGGACAAGAAGCGTGCGGATAGCAATTTGCTTTTTGTCGGCATGCAGTCATAAATGTAATACAGATGAGAGATTCCAGGAAAAGGGACCGGTAACGCTAACCCAGCAGCAGCACACGTGATGGAACAGGAGGAGGGCGGCGCAGGAGGAGAAGGCCACGCTTTGAGACACAACAACCCAGGCCTTGCATGCGGACAAGAAGCGTGCGGATAGCAATTTGCTTTTTGTCGGCATGCAGTCATAAATGTAATACAGATGAGAGGTTCCAGGAAAAGGGACCGGTAACGCTAACCCAGCAGCAGCACACGTGATGGAACAGGAGGAGGGCGGCGCAGGAGGAGAAGGCCACGCTTTGAGACACAACAACCCAGGCCTTGCATGAGGACAAGAAGCGTGCGGATAGCAAATTGCTTTTTGTCGGCATGCAGTCATAAATGTAATACAGATGAGAGGTTCCAGGAAAAGGGACCGGTAACTCTAACCCAGCAGCAGCACACGTGATGGAATAGGAGGAGGGTGGCGCAGGAGGAGAAGGCCACGCTTTGAGACACAACAACCCAGGCCTTGCATGCGGACAAGAAGCGTGCGGATAGCAATTTGCTTTTTGTCGGCATGCAGTCATAAATGTAATACAGATGAGAGGTTCCAGGAAAAGGGACCGGTAACGCTAACCCAGCAGCAGCACACGTGATGGAACAGGAGGAGGGCGGCGCAGGAGGAGAAGGCCACGCTTTGAGACACAACAACCCAGGCCTTGCATGCGGACAAGAAGCGTGCGGATAGCAATTTGCTTTTTGTCGGCATGCAGTCATAAATGTAATACAGATGAGAGATTCCAGGAAAAAGGGCCGGTAACGCTAACCCAGCAGCAGCACACGTGATGGAACAGGAGGAGGGCGGCGCAGGAGGAGAAGGCCACGCTTTGAGACACAACAACCCAGGCCTTGCATGCGGACAAGAAGCGTGCGGATAGCAATTTGCTTTTTGTCGGCATGCAGTCATAAATGTAATACAGATGAGAGGTTCCAGGAAAAGGGACCGGTAACGCTAACTCAGCAGCAGCACACGTGATGGAACAGGAGGAGGGCGGCGCTGTAGGAGAAGGCCACGCTTTGAGACACAACAACCCAGGCCTTGCATGCGGACAAGAAGCGTGCGGATAGCAATTTGCTTTTTGTCGGCATGCAGTCATAAATGTAATACAGATGAGAGGTTCCAGGAAAAGGGACTAGTAACGCTAACCCAGCAGCAGCACATGTGATGGAACAGGAGGAGGGCGGCGCAGGAGGAGAAGGCCACGCTTTGAGACACAACAACCCAGGCCTTGCATGCGGACAAGAAGCGTGCGGATAGCAATTTGCTTTTTGTCGGCATGCAGTCATAAATGTAATACAGATGAGAGGTTCCAGGAAAAGGGACCGGTAACTCTAACCCAGCAGCAGCACACGTGATGGAATAGGAGGAGGGCGGCGCAGGAGGAGAAGGCCACGCTTTGAGACACAACAACCCAGGCCTTGCATGCGGACAAGAAGCGTGCGGATAGCAATTTGCTTTTTGTCGGCATGCAGTCATAAATGTAATACAGATGAGAGGTTCCAGGAAAAGGGACCGGTAACGCGAAACCAGCAGCAGCACACGTGATGGAACAGGAGGAGGGCGGCGCAGGAGGAGAAGGCCACGCTTTGAGACACAACAACCCAGGCCTTGCATGCGGACAAGAAGCGTGCGGATAGCAATTTGCTTTTTGTCGGCATGCAGTCATACATGTAATACAGATGAGAGGTTCCAGGAAAAGGGACCGGTAACGCTAACCCAGCAGCAGCACACGTGATGGAACAGGAGGAGGGCGGCGCAGGAGGAGAAGGCCACGCTTTGAGACACAACAACCCAGGCCTTGCATGCGGACAAGAAGCGTGCGGATAGCAATTTGCTTTTTGTCGGCATGCAGTCATAAATGTAATACAGATGAGAGGTTCCAGGAAAAGGGACCGGTAACGCTAACCCAGCAGCAGCACACGTGATGGAACAGGAGGAGGGCGGCGCAGGAGGAGAAGGCCACGCTTTGAGACACAACAACCCAGGCCTTGCATGCGGACAAGAAGCGTGCGGATAGCAATTTGCTTTTTGTCGGCATGCAGTTATAAATGTAATACAGATGAGAGGTTCCAGGAAAAGGGACCGGTAATGCTAACCCAGCAGCAGCACACGTGATGGAACAGGAGGAGGGCGGCGCAGGAGGAGAAGGCCACGCTTTGAGACACAGCAACCCAGGCCTTGCATGAGGACAAGAAGCGTGCGGATAGCAATTTGCTTTTTGTCGGGATGCAGTCATAAATGTAATACAGATGAAAGGTTCCAGGAAAAGGGACCGGTAACGCTAACCCATCACAGATGTTCATTGTTCATGTTACTTGGTTAGGGTCCGGGAGTGTTGC
The DNA here is from genome assembly GCF_040937935.1 of Hyperolius riggenbachi. Taxonomy (NCBI): domain Eukaryota; kingdom Metazoa; phylum Chordata; class Amphibia; order Anura; family Hyperoliidae; genus Hyperolius; species Hyperolius riggenbachi. The sequence goes on from NC_090647.1 coordinate 28,656,096, forward strand.
GTAGTCGTTTCCAATCCAGGATTGATTCATTTCAATTTGAGTCAGACGGTCTGCATTTTCTGTGGAGAGGCGGATACGCCGATCTGTGATGATGCCTCCGGCAGCACTGAAACAGCGTTCCGACATAACGCTGGCTGCCGGGCAAGCCAGCACCTCTATTGCGTACATTGCCAGTTCGTGCCAGGTGTCTAGCTTCGATACCCAATAGTTGAAGGGTGCAGATGGATTGTTCAACACAGCTACGCCATCTGACATGTAGTCCTTGACCATCTTCTCCAGGCGATCGGTGTTGCTATACAGTGGTGGGTGAGCGGTGTACTACTATTCCCAGCAGCGACACAGAGCACAATGCTATACAGTGGTGGGTAAGCGGTGTACTACTGTTCCCAGCAGAGACACAAAGTGGCAGTAAACACAATGCTATATAGTGTGGGTGAGCGGTGTACTACTGTTCCCAGCAGCGACACAGAGCACAATGCTATACAGTGGTGGGTGAACGGTGTACTACTGTTCCCAGCAGCGACACAGAGCACAATGCTATACAGTGGTGGGTGAGCGGTGTACTACTGTTCCCAGCAGCGACACAGAGCACAATGCTATACAGTGGTGGGTGAGCGGTGTTCTACTATTCCCAGCAGCGACACAGAGCACAATGCTATACAGTGGTGGGTGGGTGAGCGGTGTACTACTGTTCCCAGCAGCGACACAGAGCACAATGCTATACAGTGGTGGGTGAGCGGTGTACTACTGTTCCCAGCAGAGACACAGAGTGGCAGTAAACACAATGCTATACAGTGGTGGGTGAGCGGTGTACTACTATTCCCAGCAGCGACACAGAGCACAATGCTATACAGGGTGAGCGGTGTACTACTGTTCCCAGCAGAGACACAGAGTGGCAGTAAACACAATGCTATATAGTGTGGGTGAGCGGTGTACTACTGTTCCCAGCAGCGACACAGTGACTGGGGGGACCCTGGCTAGCCTGGCTGGAGAGAGAACTACCCTGCCTGCCTACCCAAAGCTAAACCCACAGACAAATGGCGGAGAAATGACGTGGATCGGGTATTTATTTACCCGAACCACGTGACCCGTTCGGCCAATCAGAGGGCGTTCAGGTCCGAACCACGTGACCCGTTCGGCCAATCACAGCGCTAGCCGAACGTTCGGGGAATGTTTGGCCATGCGCTCTTAGTTTGGCCATATGGCCGAACAGTTTGGCCGAACACCATCAGGTGTTCGGCCGAACTCGAACATCACCCGAACAGGGTGATGTTCTGCAGAACCCGAACAGTGGCGAACACTGTTCGCCCAACACTAGTCATAGGTCACACATATCGGAGCACCAATCACTCCTTAGTCATAAGTCACACATATCGGAAAACCAATCAATCCTTAGTCATAGCTCACAAGTTTTGTGTTTCGGCGTACCAATTACTCCTTAGTTGTAGCTCACATGTAACGTAAAACCAAACAATCCTTAGTCATAGGTCACACATATCGGAGCACCAATCACTCCTTAGTCATAGCTCACACATATCGGAGCACCAATCACTCCTTAGTCATAGCTCACACATATCGGAGCACCAATCACTTCTTAGTCATAGCTCACACATAACAGTGAACCAATCACTCCTTATCATAGCTCACACATAATGGAGAACCAATCACTCCTGAGTCATAGCTCACCTGTAAGGGAGAACCAATCACTCCTTAGTCATAGCTCACACGTAACGGAGAACCAATCACTCCTTAGTCATAGCTCACACATATCGGAGCACCAATTACTTCATAGTCATAGGTCACACGTAATGGAGAACCAATCACTCCTTAGTCATAGCTCACACATATCGGGGCACCAATCACTTCTTAGTCATAGGTCACACGTATTGGAGAACCAATCAATCCTTTGTCATAGGTCACACATATCGGAGCACCAATCACGTAACCAATCACTTAACCGCTAAAGTCGGCAGATTTTTACTGTAATATCAAATGTAGAAGACAGGCAGATGCATATTTTCTGCATTTTGCATTACAGTAAAAATCTGCCGATTTTAGCGGTTAATAGCTAAGCCCCCTTAAGTCCTAGACACACCAAATTTCCAGGGTTTATTAAACAGAAACTTCTGAACAAGATGCAAAAAAAAGTTTTCAAAAAGACCTTAGAGTTTTTGAGAAAATCGATGTTAAAGTCGGGGGGAATTTCCGCGATTTCTGGCGGAAATCCGCCTACCGCACTTGCATTACTGATTTCCACATTCCGATGCGGAAATGCAATTTCCGATCGGAATTTCGGAAATTGCATTTCTGGGGAATCCAAATGAGCATCCCTACATTTCGGAGTACCAATTACTTCATAGTCATAGCTCACACGTAACGGAGAACCAATCACTCCTTAGACATAGCTCACACATATCGGAGCACCAATTACTTCATAGTCATAGGTCACACGTAATGGAGAACCAATCACTCCTTAGTCATAGCTCACACATATCGGAGCACCAATCACTTCTTAGTCATAGGTCACACTTAACGGAAAACCAATCAATCCTTAGTCATAGCTCACAAGTTTTGTGTTTCGGAGTACCAATTACTCCTTAGTTGTAGCTCACATGTAACGGAAAACCAATCAATCCTTAGTCATAGGTCACACATATCAGAGCACCAATCACTCCCTAGTTATAGCTCACATATATCGGAGCACCAATCACTTCTTAGTCATAGCTCACACATAACGGAGAACCAATCACTCCTTAGTCATAGCTCACACGTAATGGAGAACCAATCACTTCTTAGTCATAGATCACACATAACGGAGAACCAATCACTCCATAGTCATAGCTCACACATATCGGAGCACCAATTACTTCATAGTCATAGGTCACACGTAATGGAGAACCAATCACTCCTTAGTCATAGGTCACACATATCGGAGCACCAATCACTCCTTAGTCATAGGTCACACATATCGGGGCACCAATCACTTCTTAGTCATAGCCGTAATGGAGAACCAATCAATCCTTTGTCATAGCTCACACATACCGGGGCACCAATCACTTCTTAGTCATAGGTCACACGTAATGGAGAACCAATCAATCCTTTGTCATAGCTCACACATATCGGAGCACCAATCACTTCTTAGTCATATCACACACATATCAGAGCACCAATCACTTCTTAGTCATAGCACACACATATCTGAGCACCAATCACTTCTTAGTCATATCTCACACGTAATGGAGAACCAATCACTCCTTAGTCATAGCTCACACATATCGGAGCACCAATCACTTCTTAGTCATAGGTCACACGAAAGGGAGAACCAATCACTCCTTAGTCCATATTACTCCTTGGATTTTTTGGTAATATCTTGTTGCCTTCAGTGCCAAGAAGATATTACCAAAAAAAGCCAAGTGGATAGCAGGGGGGTTGCAAATCTGTTGTGTTGTTGTCTAGAATGCCATTTCGCCTTCATCTGTCTCTGGAAGTCAGAGAACTGAGAGTCAGAGTCATGGAGTCAGAGTTTTGAGGACAGAATGCTTTTTTTTTTTTTGGTTTTTTGGTTGTTGTTTTTTTTTTTTGTGTTTTTTTTTTTTGGGGGGGGGGGGGTCACACAGACAGAGCAATATGTTACATCACTATCATCACTATCATCATATTCAATAGTAGTCAAATGAGAATAACATGATACTGATTTTCCTAAATAGTGGATGCAAGTGGCTGTCAGCATCATCTTTTAGTCATCAACCATTAGAGCATAATTCAAATATTACTGAACAAGCCTCCTCTTGATAACAGAATTTTTTCAAAAATAAGAAAGCACTTAAAATGTACTCTTCTAAATTATTACACTCAACAGAGTTTTAAAACCTTTTATATGCTGTAAAGATCGGAAAATGGTCATTTGTTGAATTTGCAGCATTAGGAGGTCATATTTACTATAATCAAAAGCTATTTCAATCACAAACATTAGGGATGGGACGAATCCACAATTTCTTCGAATCCGAATCCGGATCCGAATCTAAAAAGGTTCTCGAATATCTCGAACCTTTCGAATCCCGAATCTAACGAATCCTGCACATACGAATTGTGCGATCCGTGGTATAGTTGCCCGCAGTATAGGTAGCGAGGTAAAGGTGCCTTCAGTATAGCTAGCTATGGGTGCCTTCAATATTGGTAGCTTTCAGTATAGGTAGCAAGGTATATGGGCCTTCAGTATAGGTAGCAGGGTATATAGGCCTTCAGTATAGGTAGCAGGGTATATGTGCCTTCAGTATAGGTAGCAGGGTATATGTGCCTTCAGTATAGGTAGCAGGGTATATGTGCCTTCAGTATAGGTAGCAGGGTATATGGGCCTTCAGTATAGGTAGCAGGGTATATGGGTCTTCAGTATAGGTAGCAGGGTATAGGGGCCTTCAGTATAGATAGCAGGGTATATGTGCCTTCAGTATAGGTAGCAGGGTATATAGGCCTTCAGTATAGGTAGCAAGGTATATGTGCCTTCAGTATAGGTAGCAGGGCCGGGCCGAGGCATAGGCTGGAGAGGCTCCAGCCTCAGGGCGCAGTGTAGGAGGGGGCGCACAATTCATTTAGCTGTCATTCCTAATTGTGTTTGAAGCAGAAAGAAATAAGACAAGGGGATACATAGCAGTGACTGCAAGCCAGATAACTAGATATTAAGGTGTTGGGGAGGTTGTGGGCCCTGTGGCACCTCTTAGTCTAATAGCAATCAGTGTGTGATGGCTGGGGGGGAGGGATGGAGGGGCGCACTTTGGTGTCTCAGCCTTGGGTGCTGGAGGACCTTGTCCCGCCTCTGATAGGTAGCAGGGTATATGGGCCTTCAGTATAGGTAGCAGGGTATATGGGCCTTCAGTATAGGTAGCAGGGTATATGGGCCTTCAGTATAGGTAGCAGGGTATATGGGCTTTCAGTATAGGTAGCAGGGTATATAGGCCTTCAGTATAGGTAGCAGGGTATAGGGGCCTTCAGTATAGGTAGCAGGGTATATGGGCCTTCAGTATAGGTAGCAGGGTATATAGAGGCCTTAAGTATAGGTAGGTATGTAGGTAGGTATAGGGGCCTTTAGGTAGGTAAAGGGACCTTCAGTATAGGTAGCAGGGTATAGGGCCTTCAGTATAGTTAACAGGGTATATAGAGGCCTTAAGTATAGGTAGGTATGTAGGTAGGTATAGGGGCCTTTAGGTAGGTAAAGGGACCTTCAGTATAGGTAGCAGGGTATAGGGCCTTAAGTATAGGTAGGTATGTATGTAGGTAGGTAGGTATAGGGGCCTTTAGGTAGGTAGGTATAGGGGCCTTTAGGTAGGTAGGTAGGTACGTATAGGGGGCCTTTAGGTAGGTATAGTGGCCTGTAGGTAGGTAGGTAAGTATAGTGGCCGGTAGGTAGGTAGGTATAGTGTCCTGTAGGTAGGTAGGTAGTTAAAGGGACCTTCAGTATATGTAGCAGGGTATAGGGCCTTAAGTATAGGTAGGTATGTAGGTAGGTAGGTATAGGGGCCTTTAGGTAGGTAGGTATAGGGGCCTTTAGGTAGGTAGGCACGTATAGGGGGCCTTTAAGTAGGTAGGTAGGTATAGAGGCCTGTAGGTAGGTATAGGGGCCTTTAGGTAGGTAGGTAGGTAAGTATAGGGGCCTTTAGGTAGGAAGGTAGGTATAGGGGCCTTTAGGTAGGTAGGTAGGTAGGTAGGTACGTATAGGGGGCCTTTAGGTAGGTATAGTGGCCTGTAGGTAGGTAGGTAGGTATAGTGGCCGGTAGGTAGGTAGGTATAGTGTCCTGTAGGTAGGTAGGTAGTTAAAGGGACCTTCAGTATAGGTAGCAGGGTATAAGGCCTTAAGTATAGGTAGGTAAATAGGTAGGTAGGTATAGGGGCCTTTAGGTAGGTAGGTATAGGGGCCTTTAGGTAGGTAGGCACGTATAGGGGGCCTTTAGGTAGGTAGGTATAGAGGCCTTTAGGTAGGTATAGGGGCCTTTAGGTAGGTAGGTACATATAGGGGGCCTTTAGGTAGGTATAGGGGCCTGTAGGTAGGTAGGTATAGTGGTAGGTAGGTAGTATAGGGGGCCTTTAGGTAGGTATAGGGGCCTGTAGGTAGGTAGGTATAGTGCCCGGTAGGTAGGTAGGTACGTATAGGGGGCCTTTAGGTAGGTATAGTGGCAGGTAGGTAGGTAAAGTGGTAGGTAGGTAGGTAGGTAGGTAGGTGTCGCTCACCCCCATGGCCTCCTCCGTCCCCTGTGCCTCCTCGCTCACCCCTGCATAAGTATCAACTTACATGTCCAGTGGAGCGCAGACAGAGCGGCAGACCTCGTCCTTCCTTCTCGGTTCCCTCTAGTGGCCGGACCGGCTTTTACTGATGACGTCATTGTAAAAGCCGTCACTAGAGGGAACCAGGAAGTCAGCGAGAGGTCTGCCGCTCTGTCTGCGCTCCACTGGACGGGTGAGTTGATACAAAGTATGCGGGCGGCCGGGCGGAGGAGGCGCGGGGCGGTCGGAGGAGGCGCGGGTCGGAGGAGGACGAGTGCGAGCGGCGGATGCACGGCGATGCAGCGTCGGGATTCGGCGGATTCGTAAAGTGGAAAATGGCGTCGGGATTCGAATCCACGAATCTCGAATATTTCCCAATATTCGAGGGATTCGTGGATTCGCCGGATTCGTCGTCCCATCTCTAACAAACATCTTAACAGGTCAAGTTATGATTTAACATAGGACCCCTTATATGACAGCAGCTTCAGAATTCTTGCATTCATTGAACTTGTGAGTTTATTTGCGAGTTTCTGCTTGAATTTATTTACAGGATGTCAGAATAGCCTCTCAGTGCTGCTGTTTGGATGGAAACTGTCTCCCACCCTCATATATTGTTTGCTTCAGGATGCTCCAAAGGTTCTTATGCCTAGTGTGGCAATAAGGTTACCTCTGTTATCGCACATCACATTGCTTGTTGTGAGATAGGAGAGCATTAGCCAGGCCTCAACCTCTTATTGCAAAGTAGTCAAGACATCTCTGGCAGTATGACTTGTAATAGAGCTCCAGACTCAGTCAGCACCACTAAGGGTAATAGCATTGGCTTTGTGCACAGCTCGGATGTACTGATTGGTGAGGAATTAAAGTGTACCTGAGACAGAAAATAATTAAAGGGACTCCGAGCAGTGCAGAAACTATGGAAAGATGCACATCATTTTAAAGCTCTCTTTTTCCTCTTTCCAATGATATATAAACCGCCAGCCTACGCCTTTTAGTTTTCGCTATGTTCGCGATTGAAATTGCCGCGGCCGCGATTTCGATCGCGAAAATAGAGAAAACTAAAAGGCATAGGGCAACGATTTAGGTGTCGTCAGAAAGAGGAGAAAGAGAGCTTTAAAATGATATCCATCAAGCCATAGTTATATTGTATTCCACAGGGCGACTTTTTGTCAAAGTCAGCAGCTGCATTCAGCAGAATGGAGCTGCTGACACTGGGGAAAGTGTCGTCCTGTGTAATACAGTATAACTATGGCTTGATGGATATCATTTTAAAGCTCTCTTTCTCCTCTTTCTGACGACACCTACATCGTTGCCCTATGCCTTTTAGTTTTCTTTATTTTCGCGATCGAAATCGCGGCCGCGGCAATTTTAATCGCGAAAATAGCGAAAACTAAAAGACGTAGGGTGGTGATTTATATATCATTGAAAAGAGGAGAAAGAGAGCTTTAAAATGATGTGCATCTTTCCATAGTTTCTGCACTGCTCGGAGTCCCTTTAAACACATTTATACTTACCCGGGACTTCCTTTAGCCCTCTTTAGGCCATTGGCTCTCTCGCCGTCCTCCCGGGATGCTCCGATCCTCCTCTAGCCTGCCTGGTCTCTTCCTCTAGTCACCCCAGTTGGTGCAGAGCACTGCCACCGATGGGAGTGTGGTAAGGACGCACGGTGCAGATGCCTACGTACAGTACAGCAGGAATGGCTATATTGGAGGAAGAGACCGAGTGTCCACCGGCCAGTGGAGGATCAGAGCATCCCAAGAGGATGACAAGGGAGCTGATGGCCTAAATGAAGCCCCAGATAAGGATATTCTCTTCAAAATTGCCATACTGTCATTAAATCACTACACAATTTAGGCCCTAGATAGCTGAAGGATTTGATGAAACTGCTTCACACTTCCCACTACCTCAGATCAACAGGACTCAATATTTTGGTAAATCCCAGGCTCCTGCTTAAAATCTTTGTAGAAAGAGCCTTCTGTCAAGCTGCCCTTACCCTTTGAGACTCCTTGCCATACCCAATCAAGACAGCTTCCATTCTTGAAGGCATTTAAGTCCAAACTGAGAAGCCACCTGTTATTATTATTGTTATGTAGTATTTACAGTATATAGCACCAACATCTTCCACAGCACTGTACAGAGTATATAGTCTTGTTCCTAACTGTCCCTCAGAGGAGTTCACAATCTAGTCCCTACTATAGTCATAGGTCTATGTATGGATTGTGTATTGTATCGGAGTCTAGGGCCAATTTAGGGGGATGCCAATTAACTTATCTGTTTTTGGAATGCAGATGTTGACCTGGCTGGGATTCGAAACGGGGACCCACCCTTGCAAGGCGAGAGAGCTAACCACTATGCCACCGTGGTGCTGTTCAGGCTGGTATTTATGAACACTAAACTATTTCCTCTTTAACACAGTCACAGTAAGCCACCTCTCCCCTTTACAATTGTATTTGTTTTCTTCTTATTGTTATTTAGTATTTATATAGTGCCGAAATCTTCCGTACTGCTGTACAACGTATATTGTCTTGTCACTCACCTGTCCCTCAGAGGGGCTAATCTAATCCTTACCATAGTTATACAATATGTATATCGTAGTCTACGGCCATTTTAGGGGGTAGCTACATGATGTGGGAGGAAACTAGAGTACCCGGAGGAAACCTATGCAGATAAGTGGAGAACATACAAACTCCCTGCAGATAGTGCCAGAGACCTCTGTTTCCCTTTGCATCGACCCTTTTTCACAGCTAGTGCGGGTGTTTGGGTGAGGGTCATTGCTGTAAATGTCCTGAGTGTTGCTGTTTAATTTCGAATCGTGTTCATCCGACAAAAAGCCGATTCAGCTGTAAAAATTTGTCAAATTGCATTGAAGCCAATGGTACCAATATTCACAGTTAAATGGCAAACCCCCATACATTCTAAAATCACCAAATTTTCTGGGTAGGTTAAGGAGAATAGTGGGAAAGCATATTCAAAAAGACTTCATTTTTGAGAAAGTCGATTTCAAAGTTATGATAGGATTTTTTTTTAATGCGGATAAATGACAGATAATGTACAGTATGTACTTATCGGTAGTGTAAACGTACATATTTCAAAAGAAAGAGAGAGCAGTGAATTTCCTGCTGGGTTTCCAGGTGGACAGTAAGCAGCAGTGTGTATTGACCACCTGGAACCCCCTGGCAGGAACCTGTGACCTGTCCAGTAGACACGCTCCTCCTTCAGGCTGTTTCTCTCTGTCTTCATCCTCACAAAAGGCTCTTCTACTTGACCCGCAGGCATGTTACGTAATGTGGGTATGCACATGCACAAAGTGGATCCGAGATGAAAAACGAACTATAACAAGTAACTTGTCTATATAGGTAATAAAACGAAATAACACAGGCGCCAACAAAGGATAAAATAGCTAAAAACTGTTTTAAAAGGAAGGAAGTGGGTGGACTCGCCTCCGTTGGGTATATAAATGACCAGGCAGAATGAGCCGTTATAAATATAACCTTGACATTTATTAAAACAATTCTCCATTCTTTGGAGAATTATTTTAATAAATGTCAAGGTTATATTTATAACGGCTCGTTCTGCCTGTTCATTTATATACCTGAGGGAGGCGAGTCCACCCACTTCCTTCCTTTTAAAACAGTTTTTAGCTATTTTATCCTTTGTTGGCGCCTGTGTTATTTCGTTTTATTACCAATCTAGTCCATCCTTGGTGGAGGGGTGTATCCTCTATCTTTTCTATCTGCAGAGAGTGACTTTTAAACCTGAGTGGGGTCAGGTAATAATTCTCCCCACCTGCCTATCCAGTGGTTGCCTGTGTGGTGACCCATGTTTGTGAGTATAAATTAAATTACACAATACTTCCATACTTACTGAAAATACTACGTTAGATTGGGCTCTCGGTTTCAATTTTTGTTTTTCAAAACTTGTCTATATATCTTATCTAAAGAAAATCTAGCTGCAAATAGCTTCAACGGTATATAATTATTTCTTCCTTTGATACAATGGCTATCATTCATAAAGCATTCCCGCATGCGGAAATGCGTAATACCGCTGACTTTACCGACCACCGAGCAAGTTCTGCATTCATAAAGCCTCTTTCCGCATGCGGAGCTGACATTCCCGTGCAGAGTGACAACGTACCGCCTTGTGCGGCTTTGATACGCAGTTATCCAGAAAAAGTAGCAAAAGGTTCATTCATAAACATTTCCGCATAGCGGTATGCGGAAGGGGATTACCGATCCCCTGGATGTAGCGGGAAGCTTGCGGAGTACATGTAAGTGAATGGGACGGACCTCCCACACATCAGCAGAGAGTGCACCGCATCCAGGGACTCGACCAGCTTTTCTGTTTCCGCATGCCTACCGCCCGCCTGCCGACACCATGCTCCAGAAAACCTCCGCACTGCTACCGCCCCAGGCACAAAGTTTATGAATTACCACCCAGCAGGCACAACTACCGACGGCGGTATTCTCCCGCACGGGTTCCCCTTACCGACAGCCTGTTCATGAATGATAGCCAAAGTGAGCAGCCATGTTCTGCTTGTGATCTTTACACACAGGCAAGCTGCTCTGCATCTCCACCCCTCAGCCTGTGAAAACTCCACTCCCCTCTCCTCATCCCCTCTCCTCCTCCCCTCTGCCTATGCAATTTCTGGCTAGTAACACCTCCTCCTCCTGCCCAGACTGAGCTCCCATAAGCCCTTGCTACATCGCTCTCAGAGTGCCAATGCACTGGAGGAGCTGTGGGTGAGGCTTATTTAGTTTATAGGGAATTAGGGGTATTAAAAAAATAAAAAAAATATTTGGCTTGAGGAATGCCCTATAAACTATATGCAAGGAACACAATTATGCAATGAGTAAAAGTTTATCTCGGATCCACTTTAAGGCAAGAGACATCCGCGTTAATCAAGATGAAGTGATAGAGCCTGAAGGAGAAGTATGCCGGACGGACAGGTGAGTCCTCTTCGCTGCTGCTCATACTCTTCAGGGTCTCTGGAAGAGCATCATTGGGGGGAGATCTTGGGGGCCTATCAGGTTATCCCCCTGGGACTTATGCTAGGAACACACCATACAATTTTGTGTTAGATAATTTCTGTCATGTCCGATATTATTTTTGATTATTTTTCTGGTCGATTTTTCATAGACGTGAAGGGTAATTGATAAGAAAAGATAAGAGAATTGAGCGACAAATCGAGCGTAAAAATGAACCGAAAATCGAACGAACGGAAAATCGATCGAAAAACGCATCATGTGTACCAGCGCTGCGTAATATGTTGGCGCTTTATAAATACAATAAATAAATAAATAAATAAAATACCTAGTATTAGAGGTAGCTAACATTTTTGGCTAGAGGCGTGAAAAAAGGGGCCAACAATTGCAGGTATCTTTAGGGATAGGGGGGCTTTGGCACCTAATGCTGCATTGGGGGGCTCTTGGTTTGGTAGCCCCCAATGCAATTTTTGAACAGGGCCTTGCTTATCGGCACCCAAGTGTATTTTCACTCTCACAACCAAGATTCTCAGCTTTATTTGAGCTGACTCTCACACATACATTTTATTTTTTCTCTTGTAGTCATTTATAAACACATACAGTATATTAGAATACTTTTGACTTTTTTGACTGTTCAGGTCCATTCACTTTTTTGTGTTGTTGTTTGTGACATCGTATAATTGTAACGTTTGGAATCTTCTGCAGGACAACATACATGTAGGTTTTACTTATATGCCTTGCCAGTGATTTTCTGCAGAGTGTAAACAATTCTTATTCTGAGAGCCTTTGTCCGTATCCCATAGATGAGAGGATTTACAGTAATGGACATACCTAAGCCAACCATAGCAATGGCAATATGGACAGACGTCGACACTGAGCCAAAGTTCAGCCTATGCCTGTAGGTAACAAATATGACGGCAGTAATAAATACGGAGAAGGCCACCACATGCGTGATCAGTGTATGGGTGGCTTTCTGAGCAGCTTCCTTGGAAAGCCTGAGACAGATGAAACCCGTGCTTATGTAACAGTAAATGATGACAAGTAGGCAGCCAATCATCATCAAAAATGTCCATGATGCTGTGTAGGCATTGTAGATGGAAGTGTCACCACAAGCAAGAGGTATGAGGGACATAGTCTCACAGTAGACATTGTTGATCTCCTCCCCACAATAATTTTGACTTGCCAAAAAACCTATGTCCACAGTTATACCCACCACGACATAAACCCATATGGCAAGTAACAGTTTTTGACTTGTCAAGTTTGTCATCAGAGTTGGGTATCTTAGTGGGTGGCCTACAGCCAAATATCGATCATACGCCATGACTGTGAAGGTAAAAATTTCAACACAGGCGTAAGTCTGAATACAGAAGGCCTGAAAGAGATACCCAAAGAGGTAGATGATTGAATTTCCAGAAAACAAGTCAATGATCAGTTTGGGAAAATAAGCCGAAGCTCCAAACATGACGTTGAACAGCAAGTTACCGATGAAGATGTACATAGGCTCGTGCAGGCTTTCTTCTGTCCAGGTCGCATGAACAATTGTTGAACTTACAAACATTGTGGTGAAATAAAAAGTGAAAACAATAAAGCCGATTGGAAATCTGAATTTCTCTATCTCGACAAGTCCCACGAGAACAAAGTTGGTCCTGATCACCGAGATGTTCATTGTAGATGAAATCATGGCTTGGCTTTTCTTATCTCGGAACCAAATGTTCAAACTGGAACTCAATCTGAGTGCAAAGAATATGACATATACATAACTGAATAGCTGGAAATACACAAATGGCCTTAAAGAGTCCCTGTTCCTTTCATAAACTAGTTGAAAGGGCATTCCTCAAGCCAAATTTTTTTGTTTTCTTTTAATGCTCTAATTCCCTATAAACTAAACAAGCCACTCCCACAGCTTCAGAGTGCCTTGGCATTCTCAGACTCATGTACCAAGAGCTTATGGGAGCTCAGTCTAGGCAGAAAGAGTAGGAGGTTACTAGCCAGAGATTTCAGAGGCAGAGGGGAGTGGAGTGAAAGGAAGGGATTTCACAGTCTGAGGGCTGGAGATGCTATTAGCTTCCATGTGTGTAATGTGAACAGAACATGGCTGCCCTCATTGTATCACAGGAATAAATAATCATATACTGTTGAAGCTGTTTGCAGCTAGATTTGCTGAGTAAACTATCTAAACTTTAGATAAAATATTCAGTTATTACAGATAACACCGCGCACTCTGTGCACAAATCAATTGAGTCCTCTTATCAGGCAGTGCGCTGAGATTCCAAAATAAACCGGGTACCCGGAAGTGGCGGCAGAGTGCGAGGACTTGAGCGTTCGGTGAGGAGTGGACGGCTGTGCGCGCGGCAGCTGATACCAGCCTCAGAAACCAGGACAGCCCACGGTGGCCCACACAAACAGGGAAGAGCCTGTCAAAAAACTCATGTGCTGAAAACTACTTTTAATTTTACTTTTAATGTGTAAGTGCAATATTTTTTTAGCATTAAGCTTTTTTAAAATAGTATTATGCTATGTTGTGCCTCTTTTTGGAGGTCTGTATCTAAGCCTATATGACGAGGAAAGCGTAGAGTGGGAGAACTGGTGATCCATTAACCCTGTGCGGGAGGTCCCAATATCCACAAGAGGCAACTTAGATCGATTGGTCGGGGGTGACCAGGGAATAACCCCAAGGCGCAAATAGACCATATTGTTGGTCTTACAAGAGGGTGAGTCGTATTCTAGTTGGGTGTGGTGGTGGTGACACAACCTGAATAAGAACTGCACAGCAAGAAAGAACCACCGGGGAAATAGAAGGATTGTGTTGCGCTAGGGGTTATTGATAAACTTTAGATAAGATATATAGACAAGTTACTTGTTATAGTTAGTTTTGAATCTCGGATCCGCTTTAACTAGCAGCTGGTTAATAAACTATCATCTAAAAACGTCAGGCCATCTTCACACATTTGGTTGACAGGTTGTTTTCCAGGAGTTTTTCCATGAAGAAACTGTTGCATTTCTCCTTCCAAATACTAATCCCTCCACTCCCAGCATGGGGTTAAAGTTAGTGAAAGCTTGGAGTTCATGGATATCGCCAACTAGATGAAGTGTTGCATTACACTTTTCTGGTTCTGATTCAGTTCCGAAACATGCCTGAAGATGAAACTTAACCTTCTGGGGACTGGCAGCCTAACCCCCTGTAAGGAACTATTTTTACATGAAACGGGGGGGGGGGGGGGGGGGGGAGAATATTAAGACAAATAGAAAAGACAAATAACATTTATATTGCGCTTTTCTCCTTGCGGACTCAAAGCGCCAGAGCAGAGCAGCAGCCACTGGGACGCGCTCTATTGGCAGTAGCAGTGTAAGGGAGACTTGCCAAAGGTCTCCTACTGAATTAGTGCTGGCTTACTGAACAGGCAGAGCCGAGATTCGAACCCAGGTCGCCTGTGTCAGAGGCAGAGCCCTTAACCATTACACTTTCCAGCCAAGATAGCCATGGCAGTGGTGTCCCCAACTGTCGGCTCTGTCAGATTTCTACTGCTTACTGTAAGCAACATGAACATGTGAGAAAAGTAATTTATGACTCATTTTACTCTGGAAGAAACGTAGTTCTTATTTTTATGTATGTATATTTATTTTAAATTTTACAGTTGTTCGTGATATTGGTTCTTTAACCACTTGAGGACCCACCCTTTACCCCCCCCTTAAGGACCAGCGCTGTTTTAGCTGATCTGTGCTGGGTGGGCTCTGCAGCCCCCAGCACAGATCAGCGTGCAGGCAGAGCGACCAGATCGCCCCCCTTTTTTCCCCACTAGGGGGATGATGTGCTGGGGGGGTCTGATCGCTCCTGCCTGCCGGGTGTTGCGGGGGGGGCACCTCAAAGCCCCCCTCCGCGGCGAAATCCTCCCTCTCCCTCTCCTACCTGGCCCCCCCGGTAAGCCGGGCTGCACAGGACGCTATCCGTCCTGTGCAGCCAGTGACAGGCTGTCTCCTGTCACATGGCGGCGATCCCCGGCCGCTGATTGGCCGGGGATCGCCGATCTGCCTTACGGCGCTGCTGCGCAGCAGCGCCGTACAAATTTAAACAAAGCGAATTATTTCCGCTTGTGTTTACATTTAGCCTGCGAGCCGCCATCGGCGGCCCGCAGGCTATTCACGGAGCCCCCCGCCGTGAATTGACAGGAAGCAGCCGCTCGTGCGAGCGGCTGCTTCCTGATTAATCAGCCTGCAGCTGGCGACGCAATACTGCGTCGCTGGTCCTGCAGCTGCCACTTTGCCGACGCACGGTATAAGCGTGCGGTCGGCAAGTGGTTAAAGGATACAGTACATGTAAACACATACAATTAAGAAGTATGTTTCTTCCAGAGTAAAATGAGCCATAAATTACTGTTTTTCCTATGTAGTTGTCACAGTAGGTATTAGAAATCTGACAGAACTAACAGATTTTGGACTATTCAATCTCCTCCTGGGGGATTTTTAGGAATGTGTTTATTTTTTTTTACAAAAAAACAATCCCTAGAAGGGATCTATGCAAAGATGCCTGCTGCCCCCCTACCTGTTTGCAAAATATTTTGGAAGTTGGACTGAGCAACTTCCATTCACTAAGTGCTTTTGAAATAATAATAATAATAATAATTAAAAAAAACATGGGAATCACCATGAGGAGATGGGCTAGTCCAAAAGCTGTCAGATCTGTCAGATTTGTACTATATGCTGTAAATGACAGTAACGTAAGAGAAAAGTAATTTATAGCACATTTTTTTCTGGGAGAAATGCACTTCTTAGTTGTATGTGTTTACATGTGTTTTAACCACTTCATGACAACCAGACTTATAAAAACATCCAGCTAGAGCCTCTTAACGGCTCCAGGACATTTTTATAAGTCAAACAGTGCTGCTGCCGCTGTGCGCATGCACGTGCATGCTCCCGTGCATACGCATTCCCGCACCTGTGTGTGCATTCCCGTGCACATGCACATGAAATTAGTAAGAAAAAAAAATACCGTAGAAAAAATACACCTTTATTTCCAAATACTATATTGTCACCATACTTTGTACTATGGGCATAATTAAAATGTTGTGATAACCAGGACAAATAGGCAGATAAAATGTGTGGGTTTTATGCACAGCAGCAGTGTTTATATTAAAACTATAGGGGAGGAAATTGGAGAAATAGCGTATTTTTTTTTCATTTTTTTCCTTGTTTTTTTCCCTTTAAAATGTATAGAAAATAAAGTAATTACTGAAAACAAATATCAACCCCAAAAAGCCTAATTGGTGATGAAAAAACAAAATATACCATATATTCCGGAGTATAAGATGACTGGGCGTACAAGACGACCCCCCAACATTTCCAGTTAAATATAGAGTTTGGGATATACTCGCCATATAAGACTACCCCTCTTCCAACGCACAACAAATAAAACAAATAAAAATAAAAAAAACTCATATACTGGTGCTGTGTATGAACAGATACTGGTGTTGTACTGTATGTGGTACCCAGTATATAACAGTATTCAGGCGATTGACTAGTTGGATTGGTGAACTCTCCCTCTCCCTTAGTGGATTGGTCAGCTCTCCTTGTCTACCTGTTTATCAGAGAGGTATGGAAGAATTGTGCTGTGCAGATAAAACAGGCCTCTTTCTCCCTTCTGGCCCCACCCTTGTATCCTATTTACCTCCTTCACTGCCTCTCAGATCTCGCACATGTGCGCCTGCGCCGCTTCACTACAGTCCTCAGCAGCGAGATCTGGGAGTCAGTAACAGGATTGGGCATATCAACAATTGGGCATCAATGACACCAGGCGTATAAGACGACCCCTGACTTTTCAGATGATTTTCAAGGGTTAAAAAGTAGTCTTATACGCCAGAATACACAGTAGATTATTTAATTGTGATTAGTAGTGATTAAGCTATTGGCAAATGAAAGGGATGAGCACTGAAAGGTGTAAATCGCTCTTGTCCGTTAGGGTAGAAACCGCTTGGAGGTGAAGTGGTTAAATATTACAATTTTAACAATAGTGGTCCTTTAAGCCACCAGCAAGCAAGAAAGTACTCAGAATAATGTTGACAGTACTTTTTGTTTCCCTGCCTTTTGGTTCTTTTTCAATTGCAGATAACTTAAAAAGTTATTTTAAACAGAAGATGAATAAATATGTAGGAGTAAATTTAATAGGGGCCAGAGATTAAATGATTGTTATCATGCAAATTGACCACATCCATCAGCACCTACTATACCTAAGTATGTTTCTCATTTCAAATTCTTTCCCTAAAAAAAAGTGACAGCAAAATCTGAGCAGGGAAGAGACACTTTGAAAAGAAGACACAAATAATTCACCTTTGTTAATGTTGCTTTGTGTAGGCCCTGTGAATACTTTCAGGGAAACATCTTTGGCATCGTGTTTCTTCTGAATTCCAGAGATCTGGATTTCACATCTATTCTGTCTGCCTGGATTTTTATACCTTTGATGGAGCTTAAATTGAGACTGAGGTTCTCCAGCAACTGCAGCAAAGTCTACCCGGTGGGACCATTTAGCAGCCATTCCAGCTGCTGGTGACCTAATTAGTGTCAGACGTGAGATGGTGACCCAATGAGACAAGCATTCCCACTGAGGAATCTAAAGAGAATATTTCTTACAATGAAATGATAACAACTCAGCATATAAGGTCCTCCACGACTACTGATTAAATAGAAAAACTAAAGTTTTATGTTAGCATGAAGTGACTGGTTGTTATTATTATTCAGGTTACTTTTCCAAACATCGGTTGGGATTGTCTATTTGGAAGAGATAGTGATTGGAGTATAGAGACGGCCCGAACAGTTCGCCCCCGCGAACGGTTCCAGGTGAACTTTGGGTGGTTCGCGTTCGCTAGCAAAGGCGAACTTTTGCGGAAGTTCGGTTCGCCCCCATAATGCTCCATTAGGGTCAACTTTGACCGTCTACATCACAGTCAGCAGGCACATTGTCGCCAATCAGAGTACATTCACTCCTGGAGCCCCCCTTGTAAAAGGCAACGTTCTCCGGCAATTTTACTCACTCGTCTGCCTACAGTAATTAGTTAAGGACAGCTGCTGACAGACTCTGCTAGGGAAAGCTTAGTTAGGCTCTTGTAGGCTTTTTAGCTTGCTCTTGGCTGATTGTTATTCCTTAAATAGCACCCCACAACAGCTCCCTCTTCTCCTCCTCCCGAGGAGGAGGATATTGTCTTCCAGGGATTTGTAGGATGTCAAAAGCACGCTCACATACATTGACCAGGAATCAAACCCAGGTCAACTGCTTGGAGGGCAGCTATGCTCACCACTATTCCACCAACACTACAGGCTGAAATCAGCCTAGCTGGCCTGGGAAGGATGAAAAGCTAGGTGGCCATGCAAACATTCCTGATAACCTAAAGCTTACTTGTGTCTTACAACACATTGGCTTAAGACTTTACCAAATCCAATGCTCCAATATGGGGAAGCTTCTCTGTTTGCTGTTTTTTGTTGTTTTTTTTTTAAGTGCGGTGTCACAGTTCACTCATCTCATTAACTACAAGAAAGGCCCAGGAGTAGTCTTAGCTACCGTAATATCTATGTTACTGCAGGGCCCTTATTACACTTTCTCTTACAGCGAGGTTCAGGCCATCTCTATTGGAGTAATGGTTTCTGTTCATGCGGTGCACAGATTCATACTGGAGCAATTGTTTCTTATAGGCATTTAGAGACATAACCGCAATGGGAGAAGCCAATGCAGTTGCAGGGTAGAGGCCCTAATCCTTCCTCTCCAGTACAGAGTACACAGATGCCTCCCCTTCCCCCATCTCCCCAGAAGGTGCTATTGAACCACAATTGTCATGGGTGGAGGGAGTTATGGTCATGGACAGATTTTAGGCAAGGCCACAAAGGCCACGGCCTTGGGCACTAGGAAGCAAAGGGTGGGCAGTAGGCTGCACACTCCAGTAGTTAAGCTGCTAAATAAGTGTACCCCAGCTGCAAGTGCCTGACCATGCTATTCCTGTCTGTGCACTTTGCTACACACATTCACCCAGACCCGCCGCTAGGCCGACCTGCTACCTTCACAGAGTCTGCACGTGATCATGGCAGGCAGCTACATACAGCCGGGTCTGGGATGAAAGGGCAGCCAACGGGAGCAGCTTACAGTCTGTGACCTGAGCTATCAACGTCACCGCTCTTTGAGTCTGATTTCGCCCTCCACCAAGCTCCAACCTATCGAGGCTGTGGAGAGACAGGAAAGTTTGTTGCGTCACGTCATATGGGACTCAGCACTGCCGAGGCTGACAGATAGGTCAGAGAAACTCCAGGGTGTAGGTGCAGAGAGAGACCTCCCTGAAGAATAAATAAAAACAGCGGGTCCACTTATGACCACGGGCTTGGAGTTGCAGCAGATAAGGAGAGAGGCAAGGACATATACAAATTGTGTGAGCTTAGCTATGCAATTTAAAGATGGAACAACCAAAGTTTTAAATACAGTGGCTTGCAAAAGTATTCGGCCCTCTTGAAGTTTTCCACATTTTGTCATATTACTGCTACAAACATGAATCAATTTTATTGGAATTCCACATGAAAGACCAATACAAAGTGGTGTACGCGTGAGAAGTGGAACGAAAATCATACATGATTCCAAACATTTTTTACTAATAAATAACTGCAAAGTGGGGTGTGCATAATTATTCAGCCCCCTTTGGTCTGAGTGCAGTCAGTTGCCCGTAGACATTGCCTGAAGAGTGCTAATGACTAAATAGAGTGCACCTGTGTGTAATCTAATTTTACTACAAATACAGCTGCTCTGTGACGGCCTCAGAGGTTGTCTAAGAGAATATTGGGAGCAACAACACCATGAAGTCCAAAAAACACACCAGACAGGTCAGGGGTAAAGTTATTGAGAAATTTAAAGCAGGCTTAGGCTACAAAAAGATTTCCAAAGCCTTGAACATCCCACGGAGCACTGTTCAATCGATCATTCAGAAATGGAAGGAGTATGGCACAACTGTAAACCTACCAAGACAATGCCGTCCACCTAAACTCACAGGCCGAACAAGGAGAGCGCTGATCAGAAATGCAATCAAGAGGCCCATGGTGAATCTGGACGAGCTGCAGAGATCTACAGCTCAGGTGGGGGAATCTGTCCATAGGACAACTATTAGTCGTGCACTGCACAAAGTTGGCCTTTATGGAAGAGTGGCAAGAAGAAAGCCATTGTTAAAGGGACTCTGTAACAAAAATTTTAGCAGTATTTCTCCTATCCTACAAGTTCCTAAGGCTGTTCCATTGTGCTCGGGCTTACTGCAGAACTTTTTACTTGCACCATCTCTGTAATAAATCAACTTATCTTTCCCCTGTTGGATTTGTCGGCTGTGTCTGGAAGGCTGCCAACTCTTCAGTAATGTGAACAAGTTAACTCTTCCAAGCCCCTCCAGTGCTCCTGTCATGATTATTCCTCACAGACAATGTCCCTGCTCTCACTGTCAGCTTGTCTGCTATCTGTGAGGCTGATAAACACAGACTGATAAACTGAACAAAGAATAGCTGGCTGAGGAGGAAGCTGCTTGTCAGGCTGACACTACTGCAGGGCTCTAAACACACAGCTTGTCATGCTTCATTGACACAGAGCTCTTTCACAACTTGCACATAACCTCTGGAGACTGAATTCAATGTGTAAAGGTGCCCATACACTCGTCAGATTGGCAGCAGATAGATAAGAAATGCATCTGATGATCTATCTGATGCGTTTTTAGAACATTTTTTACTACGATAGAATTCCAATAGATTTCAGTTTGAAATCTATTGAAATTCTATCTGATGGCATTTCTTGCCATCAGATTTCCATTAGGCCCAATGCAAACTGATAAGCAATCTCATCAGATCGACCTAAATTTTCCACCCTGCCAGTTCGATGGAAATCTATCGAAATCGATCGAAAACAGCCATCGATCGGTCGATTGGCCAACCGATTTGCAAACGATCAATCGATCGATCGATCGGGATCGATCGGTCGGCCAGAAAATCGGCTGAGTGTATGGGCCCCTTAACTCACTGAATTCTCTGTGTACTCACTGTGTATTAACTGAGTTCACTGCTCTGCTGATGTACTTCCTGTTTTGGTGGCCATCTTTTCTGTTTACAAAACAGTTTATAAAACAGTTTTTTTACCCTCTTTATTGCAGCAGAGAGCAGCAAAAATATTGCAGAGGGGGCTAGGAGATGACCCCGAACAGGCAGGGATGTTTGTTCATACTTCATTTTGTGAATACAGATTCTCTTTAACAGAAAAGTATAAGAAGTCCCGTTTGCAGTTTGCCACAAGCCATGAGGGATGGGGGGGCGGGGAACAGCAAACATGTGGAAGAAGGCGCTCTGGTCAGATGAGACCAAAATGGAACGTTTTGGCCAAAAATGCAAAACGCTATGTGTGGCGGCAGGGCCGGCCCGCTCATGAGGCGGGGTGAAACTTTTGCCTCAGGCGGCAAATTTCCAGGGGCGACACCCGCCCGTCCGTGGGTGCGGGGAGCCGGCCGCCGAGCTGGAGGGGTAGCTGGCAGGACGGGGGTATTGGGTCAGCGGCGGGGAGGGGGATCAGACCCCCCCCTCCCTCGCCTGGGTCCCCCGTCCTCCGCTCCCCTCCAGCCTTAAATAGAAGCAGCCGCTATGTGTAAGAGGAACGGGCGGGGAGGACTCACCTCTTCCTCGATCCAGCGTGCGCTCCACTGACGTCACTTCCTGCAACGCTGCAGGAAGTGACGTCAGTGGAGCGCACGCTGGGAAGAGGTGAGTGTCCTCCCCGCCCGTTCCTCTTACATATAGCGGCTGCTTCAATTTAAGGCTGGAGGGGAGCGGAGGATGGGGGACCCAGGCGAGGGAGGGGGTCCGATCCCCCTCCCCGCCGCTGACCCAATATCCCCGTCCTGCCAGCTACCCCACCAGCTCGGCGGCCCCCACGGGGGGGGGGGGGTGCGGCGGCGGCAATTTTTTAAAAATTTGCCTCAGGCGGCAAAAAGTCTAGGGCCGGCCCTGTGTGGCGGAAAAATAACACTGCACATCACTCTGAACACACCATCTCCACTGTCAAATATGGTGGTGGTGGCAGCATCATGCTCTGGGGGTGATTCTCTTCAGCAGGGACAGGGAAGCTGGTCAAAGTTGATGGGAAGATAGACGGAGCCATATACAGTGCAATCTTGGAAGAAAACCTCTTGGAGACTTGAGACTGGGGCGGAGCTTCACCTTCCAGCAGGACAACGACCCTAAACATAAAGCCAGGGCAACAATGGAATGGTTTCAAACAAAACATATCCAAGTATTAGAATGGCCCATTGAAAGTCCAGATCTAAATCCAATCGAGAATCTGTGGCAAGATCTGAAAATTGCTGTTCACAAAAACGCTGTCCATCTAATCTGACTGAGCTGGAGCTGTTTTGCAAAGAAGAATGGGCAAGGATTTCAGTCTCTAGATGTGCAAAGCTGGTAGAGACATACCCTAAAAGACTGGCAGCTGTAATTGCAGCAAAAGTGGTTCTACAAAGTATTGACTCAGGGGGCTGAATAATTATGCACACCCCACTTTGCAGTTATTTATTTGTAAAAAATGTTTGGAATCATGTATGATTTTCGTTCCACTTCTCACGTGTACACCACTTTGTATTGGTCTTTCATGTGGAATTCCAATAAAATTGATGCATGTTTGTAGCAGTAATGTGACAAAATGTAGAAAACTTCAAGGGGGCCGAATACTTTTGCAAGCCACTGTATATTGATTTCTGGAACAGGTAAAAGTGTGTGTATGTGGGGAGGGTTGGCAAGGGGAGAGACTGGTGATAGTGGCCTTGGGCACAAAAAGTACAAATCCGACCCTGGTTATGGTGGCTGCACTGTTATGGGGGGAAGTGTTATGGTGGTCTTATTTTGTTATCTAACTCCTCCCAGACGGGCCCCAGGCTCCACCCAGATGGTCCCCGAAGGGGAAAAATTGTGTGAATGTTAGAGGTGGGGCTTATCATCATGGGGTACAGCATGAATTATTGTTATGTTCCCATAAATATTGCTAGCTCAAAATAACTGTTTAGGAGGAATGGGTCAGTGTTTGGCACTTGGGTCTGTCAGGTTAAATTAGGATAAAGCCAAGAATATTGTTCTGAATAAATTATTGAGTTAGGTTAGGTTTAACCACTAGAGGACCACAGTGGTAACCCCCCCTAAAAACCAGGCTGTGTTTTGCATAAGGCCAAGCTGCAGGACCGCACAACACAGCACATGAGTTATCCCCCCCCCCTTTTCTCCCCACCAACAGAGCTCTCTGTTGATGGGGTCTGATGGCCCCCCAGTTGTTTGTTTTTGTTTTTTACAAATATTTTTTTCTATTTATTTTTATTAAAAAAGTGTATTTTCTTATTATTTTTTCTCCGTCCCTCCCGCCCACCCCCCACCAGCCAATCACAACGATTGGCTGTCATAGGCTTCTGCCTATGAGAGTCGATCACTCTCTTATCCCCAAGGGGGACAGCCGTGTCACACGGCTGTGCCCAGTACAGCGCTGCTGCCGGTCGCAGTGCTGTACATGTAAATAGACGGCGATCACGCCATCTAACAGTCTCCCGAGCGCTCGGAGACTGAAGAGGGAGCTGAGCCCCACCCCCCGAGCAGGAGATGCGCGCAGCCTGCACCCGATCTGCAAAATGCAGCCCAGGACTTGCCGCCAATTGGCATTAGGCGGTCCTGGGGCTGCCGCCGCGACCACGCCCATTGGAAATAATGAATTTTTCCATTTTTTTCTTATTCTTCCTGTTAAAATGCATTTACAGTAAAGTGGCTCTTAGCAAAATGTACCCCCCAAAGAAAGCCTAATTGGTGGCTGAAAAAACAAGATATAGATCAGTGCATTGTGATAAGTAGTGATAAAGTTATAGGCTAATGAATGGGAGGTGAACATTTCTCACGTGAACCTGAATGGGTTAAAAACCACTTGCCGACCAGTGGCTTACTGGCTGATCTGTGCTGCGTAGGCTCTCCAGCTCGCAGCACAGATCAGGTTTTAGCCAGGGCGATCAGACTTACCCCCTTTTTTCCCCACTAGGAGGATGTCCTGCTGGGGGGGTCTGATCGCCGCCGGCTCTCTGCGCTTTGCGGGGGGGGGGGCTCTTCAAAGCCCCCCTCCGCAGCGTTTTCAGCGCTCTGTCCCTCTCCCTCCCTCTCCCTTCCCCTCTGAACTGCGCAGGACGGTTCTCCGTCCTGCGCATTGTAGGATAGGCTTCAGCCTATCAAATGACGGCAATCCCCGGCCAATCAGAGGCTGGGGATCGCCGATCTGCCTTACGGCGCTGCTGCGCAGCAGCGCCGTATGATGTAAACAGCGGGGATTTCTTCCCCGCGTGTTTACATTTTGCCGGCGAGCCGCGATCGGCGGCTCTCCGGCTGTTCACGGAGACAGCCTCCGTGAACGGACATGGAAAGGCCGCTCGAACGAGCGGCCGTTTCCATGGAAACTTGCAGACGACCAGTTTACGCCAATCGGCGTTAGCTGGTCGTCAAGAGGTTAACAGTAGGTTAGGGTTAGATAGACATGTAGGTTGATGTTGGAATTTGGAAAGGAAGGGTTTATGGTAAGGGAAAAGTTTAAAGCTAGAACTTTAAAAAGTGACTACAAAGTGGTCTAGGCTAGGTTTAGGCATGGGAGAGGGGGAAGTTACTGTTAGGATTGGTGTATGCAGGTTGGATTAGTGTGGCTCTGTAATATTAACAAGGTGACACATCATTGCATTGCATATTTCAGCAGTGATGCACTGGGAGAAATTTCGGAGCTCACTCAAAACAGAAAGTATTTGCAATAATTCAGTTTGAAGAAAGCAAATTTTTGTTTCAGCAGCAATACAAAATGCCCGTGAGACGCCTCACTTGCAACAGCCCCAACAGATGGAACTCAATGTTGTGTTTGTTGGATCGGCTGTACCAGCAACAGCACGCAGTGAATGAGTACCTATGTGCACTTGCTAGTAGGACAGGCTCTGGGGAGGTGGGGTATTTTTACCTGAGGCAATGGGTGCTCAAATGCGACACATGCAGACTGAGGCATCCTTTTGAGGAGACCACTAATATGGTCAGTAGCAGTGAAGGAGGCATCGGTGACATCATGACATATATCTTTTTTCTGGAGTGTGACATGCGACGTTTCCTTGAGTAGGCCGTGGATGAGCAGGAGGGTGAAGAGGAGGAAGAGTTTCCACAGTCACAAATCGGAGAGGGGGAAATATTATTGTCTGCACATGGGCAAATGGTGAAGTCTGAAAAGGAGTCATAGGAGGATGTTGGCTGTGGTGGGGAGGCAGAGAAAGAGGAGCAAGATTCCTGAGGGGCTTCTCACCTTTTGGAGGACCCTGATCTTGTCCGTGGCTGGGGGAACAAACCATGGTGGAGGACATTATTATTATTATTTATTGTATTTATAAAGCGCCAACATATTATGCAGCGCTTTAGGTTACAGACAATATTTAGGAGTGACATACAGCAATATGACAATACAGGAATACAAGAAAACCAGATCACGCAGCACAGTATGAGTACCAGGTAATGCTTAGTCAGTCACTGGATGGGAGCACGGAGATTAGGCAAGTTAGGTTCACTCAAATGCATAGCATGGGTGTACAGTAATGGAGGTGCATGATCAGGTAGGACACAAAAGGAGGAGGACCCTGCCCAAAGTCTTACAATCTAGAGGGAGAGGTAGGGACACAAAAGGTAGGGGACCAGAGTTCATCCGCGGGTTTAGAACACTTGTGAGGGGTGGTAGGCCAGAATGAAAAGGTGAGTTTTGAGGGCCTTCTTGAAGATGTTGAAGGAGGGGGCTGCCCTAATGGGTGGAGGTAGGGAGTTCTATAGTGTTGGAGCAGCTCTTAAGAAGTCCTGGAGGCATGCATGGGACTGGGTGATGCGGGGGACGGTCAGGCGAAGTTCATTGGAGGAGCGGAGTGAGCGGCTTGGTGTGTATCTCTGAATATGATTCTCGACTGGATAGGAAGCCAGTGGAGGGATTCACGGAGGGGAGACGCCCTGGTGGATCGATGGGAGGATGGATAATTCTGGCTGACGCATTCATGATGGACTGCAGTGGGGCTATCCGGGTCATAGGGAGACCAGACAGAAGGGCATTGCAGTAGTCGAGGTGGGAAATTATGAGGGCATGGATGAGGAGTTTGGTGGTGGCAAAGGTCAGGAAAGGGTGAATCTTACAGATGTTACAAAGGTGGAAGTTGCAGGACTAGGTGAGGTTTTTGATGTGGGGTTGTGAAGGAGAGTGCGGAGTCCAGGGTGACACCCAGACAGCGGGCTTGAGAGGTAGGATGAGGTAGGATGAATGGTAGTGCGGTTAACAGTGACCTGCACATCTGGGAGGTCCAGGGATGACTAGGGTGGGAAGATTATAAATTCCTTTTTGTCTAGATTTAGTTTCAGGAACCTAGCGGACATCCAGGAGGAGATGGCAGATAGGCAGGAGGAGACCTTGTCCATGGTAGTGGTGGATATGTCAGGGGTGTGGAGGGTTTGGGTGTCATCTGCATACAGATGATAGTTAAAACCCATGGAGGAGATAACCTTGCCAATGGAGGATGTGTATAGGGAGAACAGTAGGGGGCCAAGGACCGAGCCTTGGGGGACTCCCACTGAGAGGTGGTTGGGGGTGGACGAGGACTCATTGAAGGAGGTCGTGAAGGAGCGGTTGGAGAGGTAGGATGAAAGCCAGGTCAGGGCGAGAATGCCCATGGACTGGAGGAGTAGGGGATGATCTACTGTATCATAAGCTGCTGAAAGGTCAAGGAGGAGGAGAATGGAGTATTTACCTTCAGCTTTAGCTAAGGCAAGGTCATTGACCACTTTGGTGAGAGCCGTTTCGGTTTAGTGGGCAGGCCGAAATCCAGATTATAGTGGGTCTAGTAGTGAGTTGGCATTGAGGTACTGGGTCAGGCGTTTGTGAACCAGACCCTCAAGGAGTTTTGAGGCAAAGGGGAGGAGGAAGATAGGGCGGTAGTTGGAGGGTAGCAAGGGGTCGAGGGAGGGTTTCTTGAGCAGGGGCAGTACTGTGGCCTGCTTGAAGTCTGAGGGGAAGGTGCCTGTGGATATTGCCCTGGATGAGTTCAAACGCCGACTCATTCACAATATGGAAATCTCTGCATGAAATTACCAGCCACAGGAAGAAATCTCCGCTCTCACTACATAATCTGCAGCTTGCAAATGAACTGAATACATTTTATTGCAGGTTTGACACTAGCAACAAAAGCCAAACACACCAAGTCAATTCGCATAATTTCCATCTCTGCAGCAGGCAAACTGAACACTCTTCCTGCCAGCCAACGTCTCCACCCCCTGCGGTGCCTCAGCAACTACACAACACAGGAGGCCAGACACAATCTATTGACCTGTCCCCAGATGCGCATGCTCTAACAATATGCCAATCAGATGTAAGCAGACTCTTCAAAAGACAAAACACCAGGAAAGCAATGGGGCCAGACTCTATCTCTGCGAAATGCCTGAAACTCTGTGCCGATCAATTAGCTCCTGTATTCACAGACATATTCAAAGCATCTCTCGAACTCTCAATTGTTCCGGACTGTTTTAAAGCTATTGTACCAATCCCAAAAAATTCAAAGCCTACATGTTTAAATGATTACAGGCCTGTTGCCCTGACATCATTGGTCATGAAAGCATTCGAAAAACTGTTAATGGCTTACCTGAAATCTATCACAGATCCCCTGCTGGACTCTCTGCAATTTGCCTACAGGCCTAATAGATCCGCAGACGATGCCGTGAACATGTGTATGCATTATGTACTACAGCATCTAGACACCCCAGGAACCTACACCAGGATTTTATTTATAGATTACAGCTCTGCATTTAATACCATAATGCCATCTCTGCTACACAGCAAGCTCTCCCAGCTACACATACCTGAATCCATCTGCAAATGGATAACCGACTCCTTAACCGACAGAAGACAGCGTGTTAGACTTGCTAAACTCACATCAAGCTCTCTGACAGTCAGTACTGGTGCACCCCAGGGCTGTGTGCTTTCCCCACTGCTCTACTCACTTTACACCAATGACTGCATCTCCACAGATACATCTGTTAAGGTTCTGAAGTTTGCAGACGACACAACAGTAGTTGGTCTCATACAAAACGGGGATGAGTCTGCATACAGGCATGTGGTGGGACAGCTTTCCTCCTGGTGCAGCAGCAACAACTTGGAACTAAACGCTCTCAAAACCATGGAGATGATAATAGACTTTAGGAGATCTCCCCTCCAGCACCTCCCCTTAACCATAAATGGATCCACAATAACCCAGGTAGAGTCATTCAAGTTTCTTGGGTCCACGATCTCACACAACCTCAAATGGGATAACAATACGGCCACTATTGTCAAGAAAGCGCAACAAAGGATGTACCATCTACGGCAGCTGAAAAAGTTTGGCCTACCTCAAAATTTAATGGTGCAGTTCTACACTGCAATTATTGAATCGACCATAACATCATCTATGACTGTATGGTTCGGCTCCTGCTCAGCATTAGAAAAGGGGAGGCTGCAGCGCATCTTCCGAACAGCGGAAAGGATAATTGGCTGTAGCTTACCTTCCCTGCAGGATCTTTACGCTAGCAGGTGCAGAAAAAGAGCAACCAAAATTGCCTCTGACCCCTCTCACCCAGCTCACTCCACCTTCCAGTGCATGCCTTCAGGAGTAAGATTCCGGTCAATCGCTACCAAAACCTCCAGACACAGGAACAGCTTTTTTCCTCAAGCGGTAGCCATACTTAATGCGGAATCACGTTAGAGCTGCTAGGACTTGATAGTAATCAGCACAGAACTGTAAATGAACAATTCTCACATTGCTTACTGCCACTATACTTATAATGTCCTTGACTTGTAATATACACACTGTCTGTCCTTGTATTGTTTGTGTTTGTGTTTGTTAAGCAACTGCCAAGACAAATTCCTTGTAGGTGCAAACTTACTTGGCGAAATAAAATTGATTCTGATTCTGATGAGGAAGAGGAGCTTGAGTCCTCTGCCTCAAACCTCATTAGAATGGGGCAGTTCATGCTGACATGTCAGGAAGGACCCCCATATCAAAACCATGAATGACATGGGCTTATACTAGGTGGCAACCTTATTGCTTGGTGCTTGGTACACGGAAAATGGCAGAGATTATACCACAATCACAGAGGGTGGATAATATGCACAATGTCCATACCAAGTTGAGACAGATGCTATATTCTGCTATTAAGGGTGGTGGTTAGAGATGAGCGTAATGACGTAATTACGATTTCGCGAAATTTCGCGTAATTAGTGTAATTACGATTATGGCCGTAAGTACATAATCGTAATGAAGAAGGATTTCGCGAAATTTCGCGTAAGCGTAATTTTTCGCATAATTTTCGCATTACATTGGGTATTACGAAATTAATGCGTATGGCCATGCTCCCAAGCGGAAAAGTTGACGCATGGATCAATGTTAGGTAGCCGCCGACTTTAAGGGTTAATAGCAAAGCTTCCTTAAATGCTAAGAGCCTCAAATTTGGAGAATATATTAAGGAGATCAGGAGGAATAAGAGGAAAAAATTTTTTTTCAAAAAGACCTTATAGTTTTTGAGAAAATCGATGTTAAAGTTTCAAAGTAAAAATGTATACAGTTAAAAACCCGCCGACTTTAACGGTTAATAGCAAAGCCTGCTTAAAGTTTAGGAACACCAAATTGCCAGGGTATATTAAGGGGATCAGTGGGAATAAGAGGAAAACATTTTTTTTTCAAAAAGACCTTATAGTTTTTGAGAAAATCGATTTTTAAGTTTCAAGGGCAAAAATGTCTTTTAAATGCGGAAAATGTCAGTTTTTTTTGCACAGATAACAATAGTGTATTATTTTCATAGATTCCCCCAAGTGGGAAGAGTTTTACTTACTTCGTTCTGAGTGTGGGAAATATAAAAAAAAAACGTCGGGTCCCCCCTCCCAGACCTCTTTAACCCCTTGTCCCCCATGCAGGCTGGGATAGCCAGAATGCGGAGCACCGGCCGCGTGGGGCTACGCACCCTGACTATACCAGCCCGCATGGTCCATGGATTGGGGGGTCTCGGAAGGGGAGGGGCAGCCAAGCTTTCCCCTCCCCCTCCGAGCCCTTGTCCAATCCAAGGACAAGGGGCTCTTCTCCACCTCCGATGGGCGGTGGAGGTGGGGGCCGCGATTTCCTGGGGGGGGGGGTTCATGGTGGAATCTGGGAGTCCCCTTTAAAAAGGGGTCCCCCAGATGCCCACCCCCCCTCCCAGAAGAAATGAGTATAGAGGTACTTGTACCTCTTACCCATTTCCTTTAAGAGTTAAAAATAAATAAACACACAAACACTTAGAAAAAGTATTTTAATTGAACAAAAAACATAACCACGAAAAAAGTCCTTTAATATTCTTAATTAACCAATAATACTTACCTGTCCCTTTAAATAAATGATCCCTCGCAATATCCTCGGAAATGTTCTATCAGTTACAATGTAACAAAGTTATTACAATGTAACAACTTTGTTACACTGTAACTACGCCGCACCCGACGTCACTCGCTGCTCAGCCGCCGCATACGCGTCCGTGCAGGACGCTAAGTCCCCGCTGGCCCCCGCTGTCCACCCCGCCCACATCTGTCACCCACATGTCACCCACATGTGGGTGACATGTGGGAGAGGCGGGGAGGGCAGCGGAGCCGGCGGAACTTAGCGTCCTGCACGGAGTCCGGACCCGACAGAGCTCTGAGCTATATAGCTCAGAGCTCTCTAAGCATCTTTGTATTTGGGCTCCAAGGAGCCCCATTGGTCCTTAGCAGACCAATGGGGTTCCTTCAAATCAGAAGGAACCCCATTGGTCTGCTAAGGACCAATGGGGCTCCTTGGAGCCCAAATACAAAGATGCTTAGAGAGCTCTGAGCTATATAGCTCATAGCTCTGTCGGGTCCGTGCAGCACGGACGCATATGCGGCGGCTGTGCGGCGAGTGGCGTCGGGTGCGGCGTAGTTACAATGTAACAAAGTTGTTACATTGTAATAACTTTGTTACATTGTAACTGATAGAACATTTCCGAGGATATTGCGAGGGATCATTTATTTAAAGGCACAGGTAAGTATTAATGGTTAATTAAGAATATTAAAGGACTTTTTTCGTGGTTATGTTTTTTGTTCAATTAAAAGACTTTTTCTAAGTGTTTGTGTGTTTATTTACTTCTAACTCTTAAAGGAAATGGGTAAGGGGTACAAGTACCTCTATACTCATTTCTCCTGGGAGGGGGGGTGGGCATTTGGGGGACCCCTTTTTAAAGGGGACTCCCAGATTCCACCATGAACCCCCCCCCCCCCCCCCCAGGAAATCGCGGCCTCCACCTCCCAGTTTTTCAATGGGAATATACAAAGTATTGATACCAAGGACCCCAAAGCTGATAAACTTGATAATTGAGTGACTGTATGTCAAGGTTAGAAAAAGTGGGCGGTGCCAACAACTTCATTTTTTACATTGCAGGGTTCCCAAACTTTACACAATTGGCCACTGGGTGACTGGGATGAATATTCAGAAATGTGGGTGGAGCCTACAACAGCCAATCAAAATGTACTTGTTGATTTTCAAGGGGAATATTCACATAGCTACCATTCTTACACTGTTAGTGGCAGAGGCCTCAAACCTGATACAGTCAGTCATTGGGTGACTGGGGTCCAAATTCACTAAAGGGGTGGAGCCAAAAACAGCCAATCAGATTTGTTAGATTGATTTCAGCCATTCTGTTATTGGCAGGGTTCTCAAATGTGACACAGTTGGCCACTGGGTGACTGGGACTAATATTCAGAAAAGTGGGGGGAGCCTACAGCAGCCAATCAAAATTCACCTTTTGATTTTCAAGGGGAATATTTACATTGCTGCCATTAATGCACTCTTAATGGTAGAGGCCTAACATCTGCTACAGTCAGTCACTGGGAGACTGGGGTTTAAATTCTGAAGGGAGCGGGCCAAAAACAGCCAATCAGATTTGTTTAATTTCAATGGTAAAATGCAACTTATTGATGCCAAAGACCCCAAAGCTCATAAACTTGGTCATTAAGTGACTGTATGTCAAGATTAGAAATAGTGGGCGGAGCCAAAAACAACTAACTTTTTACATGGTGAAGTGTAAACTGCAGCTTTTCTCACACTGTTAAAGAGAATCTGTATTGTTAAAATCGCACAAAAGTAAACATACCAGTGCGTTAGGGGACATCTCCTATTACCCTCTGTCACAATTTCGCCGCTCCTCGCCGCATTAAAAGTGGTTAAAAACAGTTTTAAAAAGTTTGTTTATAAACAAACAAAATGGCCACCAAAACAGGAAGTAGGTTGATGTACAGTATGTCCACATATAGAAAATACATCCATACACAAGCAGGCTGTATACACCCTTCCTTTTGAATCTCAAGAGATCATTTGTGTGTTTCTTTCCCCCTGCAGCTATCTTCCACTGAAGTGTCAGGCTGTTTCTTCCTGCAGAGTGCAGACAGCTCTGCCTGTATGTAATTCCTCAGTATGTGAAAGCCCAGCCGGCTCAGAGGAGGATTTATCCAGCTTGTAAAAGATAATAGAGTAGAGAGAAGCTGCACTAATCTAAATAACACACAGCAGTGTGCAGAGAGGGGCCTGGAGGGGGGAGATGCATCACAGAACCACAACACTGAAGAACTTGGCAGCCTTCCAGACACAGGCTGACAAGTCTGACAAGAGAGAGATAAGTTGATTTATTACAGAGATGGTGATAGAAGAACGTGCTGCAGTAAGCCAGAACACATTAGAATAGCTTTTGGAACTTGTAGGATGATAAAAAACAGGATGCAATTTTTGTTACGGAGTCTCTTTAATGGCAGGGTTCTCAAACTTCACACAGTTGGTCACTGGGTGACTAGGATTAATATTCGGTAGGTGGAGCCTACAAGAGCCAATCAAAATTCACCTATTGATTTTCAAGGGGAATATTGAAACTGCAGCCATTCTCACACTGTTAATAGCAGAGGCCTCAAACCTGCTACAGTCGGTCGTTAAGTGTTTGGGGTTCAAATTCAGTAAAGGGGCAGAGCCAAAAACAGCCAGATTTCTTTGCTGGATAAGCTGCTTCCATTAGCACAATTTTGATGCCAGGAACCCAAAAGCTCACAAACTTGGTCATTGAGTAGTGACTGTGTGTCAAGGTTACAAAAAGTGGGTGGAGTTAAAAACAGATTTTTCTGGGAAATTGTAAACTGCAGCCCTTCTTCACTGTTAATGGCAGGGTTCTCAAACTTAGCATAGCTGGTTACTGGGTGACTGGGATTAATATTCAGAAAAGTGGGTGGAGCCTAAAAATGCCAATCAAAAATCACATGTCACTTTTCAAGGAGAATATTAAAATTGCTGCCATTCTTGCACTGTTAAAAAGGAGCTGTTAGGTATAAAGCCGCATCTACACACGTAGATGCGGCCGCGATGCTCCTTATCAATCGAGCCGCTGATGCGGCTCGATTGATAAGATCCGACAGGACGGATCTTAGCACCGCCAATTCCCTGCTCGCTCCCCGCGAGGGGACAATGGCAGGGAATTGAGTGGCAGATAAGCGGCGTGGCGCGGGGACGAGCGGGAATCAAGCGGGTATTGATTCCTGCGCACGCGCGCCGAGCGGGGACGCGCGGGGACGCGGAAGAGGCGATCCGGCGGCTAATCGAGCCGCCGGATCGCCACAATCTCTCCCCGTGTAGACGGGGCTTAAGGTCTCAGAGAAAAAAGACACATATATCAGTAGCTAAAGATTGGCTGTACTTACATTACATATGCATTTCACTGTCCACGTTTGGATTTCACAGAATTTTTATATAGTATATGCAGAGAATGATGCTTCTGACAGCTCATGGCAGGTTCCATGTTTGTCTGTCTCCTATGAAGCCAAATGTGTTGTCATGTCCTCCCTGCTTCCTGATGATTCCACTCACACAAAAGATCCGTAATGGAAAACACTGCTGTGCAGTGAATATTGATTAGCCATGTGGCTAGGAACAATAGCGGACTCCTGCAGTGTACTCTGCCGGAGATTTTTCAGTGCTGGCTGTTGTAACATGAGCCTGTACTTTCTCACTAGCAGCCGAGGGGAGGACCCAAGCAGCCCCAGAATGCTTTGCAGTATGGTATGCGGCCTGTCGTCCTTTTAAGAGCTTGGGTCTAACAGCCTTGCAGTTCAGCACCCATCAAAAGTAAGAGAGATTTTTAACTTCAGTATTGCCTTTTTGGCTTCCTTCTAAACTGTTTAACACGGGAGAATAGAGGTTTAAATTAGCTTTTGCAGCCTGACAGTTACTCTTTAATTGCACAAATCTCAAATCTGGTACAGTTGTTCATTGGGTCACTGAGGTTCAAATTCAGAAAAGGGGACAGAGCCACAAACAGTGAATCAGATTTGTTTCATTTCATGGGAAAATACAAATTATTGATGCCAAGGACCCCAAAACTCACAAACTTGGTCATTGAGTAGTGACTTTGTGTCCAGGTTACAGAAAGTGGGCGGAGCCAAAAACAAATTTCACTGGGAAAATGTAATCTGCAGCCATTCTGTTAATGGCAGGGTTTTTAAACTTTGCACAGTTGGTCACTGGGTGACTGGGATTAATATTCAGAAAAGTGGGTGGAGCCTACAAAAGTGAATGAAACTTCACCTGTTGCTTTTCAAGGGGAATATTTACTTGCTACCATTCTTGAACTGTTAATGGCACAGGCCTCAAACCTGGTACAGTTGGTTATTGGGTGACTGGGGTTCAAATTCAGAAAAGGGGGTGGAGCCACACACAGCCAATGAGATTTGTTTCGTTTCAATGCAGATTATTGATTCCAAAGACCGCAAAGCTCACAAACCTGGTCAGTGAGTAATTGTGTGTTAGGGTTAGAAAAAGTAGGCGGAGCCAACACCAGCCAAATACATACCCGGGCAACGCCGGGCAATAAGCTAGTGGAAGAATAAACTACACTGTAATTTCACTTTTAAAATATTGCAGATTCCATATTTCATTTCTCATAAGGATACATGTTAAATCATGCTACACTGATCTCCACTCTAATTCGCAGGAATGGCTAATAGTCCCACTGGGTAGACTTTGCTGCCATTGCTGCAAATGTTTCATCAAAAATTACAAGCAAGGTGGCACGTTTTCAAGACTATAAAAGCTTGACTGCATTGGAATCGCTTATCTATAAAACAGTGAGAGAAATGACATCCAGAACAAGTTGTCCTGAAATCCTCCATGGCACCTCTATACATTATAACAGCTTATCTGCCTGGGTGAGGTTCAAATTTGTTTAAAAATGTGATTTATTCATTTTCCAAGTAAAAACAGCAGGCAATGATTTTGCCGGTGCTGAACGGCTCAGCGATAAGGACCAACTTTGTTCTTGTAGGGCTTGTGGAGATTTCCGAATTAAAATATCTATTTAGTGTTCTTGCTATTGCGTTATATGCAGTCACAGTTTTTGTAAGTTCACTGATTGTCTTTGTAACTTGGACAGAAGAAAGTTTGCATGAACCCATGAACATCTTCATGTGCAATTTGATACTCAACGTCATGTTCGGAGGTTCAGCTTACTTCCCCAAACTGGCGATTGACTTGTTGTCCGGAACTCTGACCATCTCTCTCCCAGGTTGTCTCTTTCAGGCCTTCTGCATCCAGACTTACGCTTTTGTTGAAATTTTTACTTTCACCACCATGGCGTACGATCGATATTTAGCTGTTGGTGAACCTCTCAGATACAAGAGCTTGATGACAAACTTGACGAGTCAAAAGTTTTTACTTACCATTTGGGTTTTGGTCATTACAGGCATCACCCTGGTTACGCTGTTAACTGCACGGTTAACGTTTTGTGGGATATACATCAACAATGTCTATTGTGAGACCATGTCTCTTCTACCCCTGGCTTGTGAGGATGTAACCATTAACAATATTTATGGATCAGTCTTGACCTTGATCACTATGACTGGTTCCATAGTAGTTGTCATCTACTGTTACATCGGGACTGTTCTAGTCTGTCTCAGACTTTCTGGGGAAGCCTCGAAGAAAGCTTACTATACACTAGTGACTCACATTGTGGCTTTTTCCATTTTTATGGTTTCAGCTCTGTTTATAACCTTCAGGTATAGGTTAAACAATGGTTCGCTCTCACCTATTGCCCATGTTGCCATTCCTATGATTGGCATGAGTATGTCTGTTGTCGTAAACCCTCTAATCTATGGAATAAGGACTAAGGCTGTAAGAAAAAAAGTCGTACTTTCCCTGGTTAAAATTTGCCAAGCTAAAGACACCTGAAGTGAGAGGGATATGGTGGCTGCCATATTTATTTCCCTTTAAACAATAACAGTTGCCTGGTTGCCCTGCAGCTCTCTTTGGCTGCAGTAGTGTCTGAATTAATCACCTGGAACAGATACTTACTTAAAGGGAACCTTAACTGAGTGGGATATGGATGTTTCCTTTTACACAATACCAGTTCCTTGTCAGTCCTGCTGATCTCTTTGGCTGCAGTAGTAACTGAATCACAAACCTGAAACAAGCATGCAGCTAATCCAGTCTGACTTCATATCAAAGCACCGGATCTGAATGCTTGTTGAGGGGCTGTGGCTAAAAGTATTATAGACACAGGATCAGCAGGAGTGTCAGGCAACTGGTATTATTTTAAAAGGAAAAATCCATATACTTCTCAGTTTAGGTTCCCTTTAAAGCGGATCCAAGATGAAAAACTAACTATAACAAGTAACGTGTCTATATATCTTATCTAAAGTTTAGGTAGTTAACACAGCAAATCTAGCTGCAAACAGCTTCAAAAGTGTATGATTATTTATTCCTGTGATACAATGGGGGCAGCCATGTTCTGTTTGTCACATTGTGACAGGCTGAGGGCTGGAGATGCTATCAGCTTGCCTGTGTGTAAATTCAGTCCCCTCTCCACCTCCCTCCTCCCCTCTGCCTCTGAAATCAGTGGCTAGTAACCTCCTCCTCCTCCTGCCCAGACTGAGCTCCCATAAGCCCTTGCTACAGTGCCAAGGCACAAAAGGAGCTGTGGGCGAGGCGTGTTTAGTTTATAAGGAATTAGGGTATTAAAACAAAACAAAAAAAGTATTTGGCTTGAGGAATACCCTATAAACTATATGAAAGGAGCACAATTATGCAATGAGTAAAAGTTTATCTCGGATCCACTTTAAGGAGAGGGAAGGCTCTGGGTCATATAGAGCCTTCCCAT
This sequence comes from Hyperolius riggenbachi, assembly GCF_040937935.1. NCBI lineage: Eukaryota > Metazoa > Chordata > Amphibia > Anura > Hyperoliidae > Hyperolius > Hyperolius riggenbachi. Next base: position 28,693,583 of record NC_090647.1, read on the forward strand.
TCCTCTCCTGTTCCCCTCATTCCACCGCTGGCTCCCTCATTAGCAGTCTGCAGCCGATGGGTTGGAGACTGCTCTATGCCGCTGTGGTAGGCTTCGGAAATCTTCATGATCCCAACGGCTCCCGAAGACGTGCTGCTCTGTACTGTACATGGTCTCTCACTCTCCCTCACGCACTCACATATGCTCAAAATGGAGCCGCCCATCTTTGGGAGTACTCTGCCCCCGAAGACGTGCTGCTCTGTACTGTACATGGTCTCTCACGCTACCTCA